>NC_072770.1:21147634-21241518 GCF_022539595.1 Amphiprion ocellaris | reverse complement strand
ATCATGAACTTTGGCACAAAAAAACGCCATCGTATACTATGTCGGGAAAAAAAAATGCGATTTTTCAACATGTTGTAAAAAATGTGCCATATGATGAATAATGTAAAGTAGAACCATCGAAGAAACACTCCAGAAAGGGGCTTTTCTTTGAAAAAAAATCATCATGAACTTTGGCACAAAAAAAACGCCTATAGTATACTATGTCGAAAAAAAATTGCAATTTTTCAACATGTAAAAACGTGCCATATGATGTATTAATGTAAAAGAGGCCGTGAAAAACACTCCAGAAAGGTTTTCTTTGAAAAAAAATCATCATGAATTTTGGCGCAAGAAATCGCCATAGAGTAATATATCGGAAAACAAATACGATTTTTCAACATGTTGTAAAAAACGTGCCATATGATGAAATAATGTAAAGGAGGCCACGAAAAACACTCCAGAAAGGTTTTCTTTAAAAAAAAAAAATCATCATGAATTTTTGGCACAAGAAAAACGCCATAGTATACTATGTCGAAAAAAAAATGTGATTTTTCAACATGTTGTAAAAATGTGCCATTATGATGAAATAATGTAAAGTAGACCGTGGAAAAACACTCCAGAAAGTTTTCTTTGAAAAAAAATCATCTTGAACTTTAGCGCAAAAAAAAACGCCATAGTATATTATGTCGAAAAATGTCATTTTTCAACATGTTGTGAAAACATGCCATATGATGAAATAATGTAAAGCAGGCCGTGAAAAACACTCCAGAAAGGTTTTCTTAAAAAAAAAAAAAAATCATCATGAATTTTGGCACAAAAAACGCCATAGTATACTATGTCGAAAAAAATTGCAATTTTTCAACATGTTGTAAAAACGTGCCATATGATGTAATAACGTAAAGGAGGCCGTGAAAAACACTATGGTAAGGTTTTCTTTGAAAAAAAAATCATCATGAATTTTGGCACAAAGAAACGCCATAGTGTAATATGTTGGAAAAAAATACGATTTTTCAACATGTTGTAAAAACGTGCCATATGATGAAATAATGTAAAGGAGGCCGTGAAAAACACTCCAGAAAGGTTTTCTTTGAAAAAAAAATCATCATGAATTTTGGTGCCAAAAAACGCCATATGTCGGAAAAAAAAGGCGATTTTTCAACATGTTGTAAAAACGTGCCATATGATGAAATAATGTAAAGGAAGCTGTAAAAAACACTATGGTAAGGTTCTCTTGAAAAAAAATCATCATGAATTTTGGTGCCAAAAAAACGCCATAGTACTGTGTCGAAAAAAAAAAATGCGATTTTTCAACATGTTGTTAAAACGTGCCACAAAACGTTGTTTTGTCCCGGCTGTCTGAAGTAGGTGAGGAGCAACACAAAAACAGTCCAAACGCTGGTTTCCAGAGGGTTAGACGAGTATTTATTTGAAAGAGTAAGTTTACAACAACACAACATGTGAGGGGGTTAAAAGCAAATGGGTGTTAGTAAAATAAAAATAAATAAACAGAACTAAAAGTGAACTTCATGTTGACATTGATGGGCATTCCAACCAGGAACAAAGTAAAAGATAATCAATACGAAAAAAAACCTCTTCCTGTTCACCTCTTCAAGCCCAAAAACACACCGCAGTAGCACCCTAAACTAAAACTACCAATGGGTTCCCTGTTTTCCTTTCTGAACAATTCAAAGGTCCCTCTCTATCTCCCCACACATCCACCAACCACTGGAACACATCTCCAAAGTTCTGCCGGGCCAGCTCAGCTTCCCCTCAGAAGAAGTTCCACCAGATGAAGGAGCCTTTTGAGAGGCAGCTGGCATCGTGATTGGACTGTACTTTGGTCTGTTCCAATCCAGCTTCAGCTCCAGAGACGGCAGGCGGGACGAGTCAACGGAGGCCGGGTGGACGAAGGCATGCAGCTGAGTACAATCCAGAAAACAACAGAGGACGAGTGCAGTGGCCCAGGGCCAGAACAAACAGTAGCATCATATGTCTCTTAGGAAACATCATAGTATAGCCTTTGGTATGAAAAAAACGCCATCATATACATCGTATATTGTACAGATAACAAGTCAAAGGAAAGAGACATACATTGTAGAATTGTAGTAATTGTGGGCTGACTGATTTACTGATTATCAATATTTTATTTTTTACTGATTCACGGTAATAAATACATTTAAAAATGGCGCTACTTTGGCTCTGAACCTTAATCTACCTGTGGTTGCTCTGTCTTCTGGAGTGATTTGATTGGTTATACGTCACGAATAAAACTCCTTTAACTTAACATCTGTAAACAAAACAAAAACGTATCAACAAAGTTTTCTGTTTGTGTTCTTCTAAGTTTAACTCCAAGATTTTAAATACTTTCATTTACTGCAAATGAATATCGACTCCAAATGTCTCAGTAATAATCATTATCAGCCTTAAAAACCCACAAAACACCCCTCTATACTCGACCACACTTAGTACAGTCCGGTTCCCCCTTCTATAAATCTGCTTGGAATCGTCCACTTCCTGTTTGTCAAAGTGGCCTTCTACCTGGACAGGTTTTGTTGGAGCTCATGCAACAAACATTTTGGGTAACTGCACTTTAATATGGATGGATGACACTGAATTAGAGTCTGTTTTAATGAGACTGAGTTAAGATGTGTAGCTCTGTCATTAAATAGTAAATTATTTCTCAGAATTCACAGAGAAAAGTCTGAAATGTTTGCTAGGTTAGCGTCCCACATGTTCTTTGGCTCAGCTAAAGCTAACTCTCTCCAACTTCTGGATCTCTTGAGTTGCTTGTTGTTAAAATATCTTGCTGTAGGTGCTGAAGCTCAGAAAGTCTGAGATGTTTGTTCAAAATAAGCTCATTCTCAAGTCTTATCTGAACTGTCCTCTTTTGTTTGAACTTTCCCTAAACTTAGGAGTTAATGACAGAGCAGCACATCCAGACTCCGTCTCATTTATGTAGAGATTAAACTTCAGTGTCATTCATTGATGTTAAAGTGCAGTTTTTCAAATGTTTGTTGCACGTACTCCAGACCAAACCAGTCCAGGTGGAAGATGATGTGAAGAGAAAGCTCCAGAGGATGAATATCACACATTTACGTTGGAAATAAATGTCCTTTAATTTGACATTGTCATGCAAATAATGTTCAAATCTTTGAGTACTTTGCTGATGTTTGTTTCTAAATGTTTTTTGACACTCTGCCCCAAAGATTAAAACCTTCTACGGCTCACAAGCTGCAACAATTCACACATTATCAACTATCTTTCTGACTAAACTAAGATAAAAAGTGAAAAACTGCCTGATTCCTGCATCATGAATGTAAATCTTTTTGGTTTTTATGACAGTAAACTGAATATATTTGGGTTTGACATTTTATAAACCAAAACAAGAAATGAATTACTGGAGAAAACAATCAACAGATTAATGGACAAAGAAAATGTGTTTTCCAACATATATGGCTGAATTACTCCAACATTACAAGATACATACAATTTTAATTCAATTTTATTTATATAATGCCAAATACAGGTCAAATTGTCTCAAGACACTTTATTTTTATATTTTTTGCCATATTTAAAATATGACAAAGTAAGAAATTTAAACCTCTTGACTAATCCAATTTATTATTTGGTTTTTAAGTGACTAATCGACAACTAAAATAACTTTATCCACTAAAACTAATAAACATGAGGTCAAATAGAAGGAAGAGTTTTAAATACTGCAGTCCCACGACGACAAGAATAAAGTTTGTCAACAAAAACTAAATCTGCTGGTGGATTCCATTAAAGTCCTAATAAATGATAATAAAGTGTGATACTAAAGGTTTGTGGTGCTAAAAATGTCAAAGTAAAGATATCAAGTTGAACATCTGGATGGAGGTTGATAAAAGTTGACCTTCCTTCATTTCTCTGGAGCCGACTCCATGGATTTTATGGATGGTGGTTAAAGACCTGCTCTTCTAGTCATCTTCCTTCTAGTCGCTGTAAAAAGTCAGTCCATCCTGGCCGACTTCAACACCTCTTCATGACAACTTGTTCTGCCTCCGACCTCGTGGAAACTCCAGAAACTGGGGGAAACCCATGGAGACTCGAAGAACTCGTGGAGACTCGAAGAACTCGTCGGGCGGGGGAAGGTGTGGTGGGTGGTGGGGGAGTAGAGGGGGGAGGCCGCCACCCACCTCCCCGCCTACTCTCCGCCCTGACTCCACCCAGACTCCGCCTTGGCTCCGCCCATGTGGTCACTTCAGAAACTACGATGCCAAAGGGACGACGAAATCATTTCTTTTCATCTGATCTGTAGCTCAGTGAGTTAAGGATTTGCCTGTGGAGCTGCAGGTCGCTGGTTCAAGACCAGACCCTTCTTAAATTTTCTCAAAATCCTGACAAAGACAAAGAAAGAAAAATGCCGGTGGCGGGTCTTGAACCTGCGACCTTCCGCTTGGTAGTCTATCTTCTTATCCCCCTGAGCTACTCGCTCAGATACTAAATATTCTTTTTTTTGCGTATTTATCATCTAGTTTTTGTCGTTTTCGAGTTTTTTTTTTTAACTTGGGTGTTGACTCAACCATTTTTCTCAGGAGGCTGGACTTCAGCCTTTGTGCTGGAGGGTTGAACCCTCAGTTCCAAGACTTTCCAAGCCTCCACACCTCCCGAGTCCTCAGGACCTGAGCTTTCACAGTCTGAGGGCTGAAATTTTCTAAGTCCCACAGTAGTTCTCTGTTAGATTTAACTTTCAGACAGTCCAAGGACTGACATCTTCTAAGTTCCTGAGTAGTTCTCTGTTAGTTTGAACCTTTCCACAGTCTGAGGACTGAAATCTTAGAAGTTCTTGAGTAGTTCTCTGTTAGTTTGAACCTTTTGACAGTCTGAGGACTGAAATTTTAAAAGTTTCTCAGTACTTCTCTGTTAGTTTGAACTTTCTGGTTAACAGAAGCCTTAAAACTTGTGACCATGAGTCTTGATTTCACATTTAGACCATCCATCTGAGTTCTTCTCAGACCTTCACCTGTGGGTTTTTTAGAAATCCTCAACAAACTTTGATTCTCTTCACTGAACAGTAAAGTTTGTGGAGATCAGAAGGTAACATTAGTTTGATCAATGCCTTCAACTACTAGTAGACTTTATCTGGAAAGCAGTTTTCTGAAATGAGTTCTTAGTAAATCTGTCCACAATCAAACCAAGAACATAGAAAGAGGAAATGTTTGAAGAAACAACTTGATGTTTTCATTTCAGACTAGAAAACACTTTAAGGCCTTTATCTGTTTTTGCTCTTTTGATCGTTTTATTGTCTCTTCTGTTTAATTTGATCTTCTAAAGTTTAACTGGTGTCTTTTCAAATGTTTTATCTTAGTTTGATTCTTCTTAAATGTTTAGTTTTGCTCTTTTCTCACCTTTTATTCTTTTCTAATGTCTGATTTGATTTAGAAATGTTTTGTCTTTTTAATGTTTAATTGTTGTTTTTTCAAATGTTTTATCGGTTTGTTTGAAAAATTTCCTTTTCTTTCCCAATGTTTAATCTTTTGATTAAATCTTTGTTAAGGTTTTTCTTTTTAAATGTTTTACCACCTTTTAATGTTTAATTTTCTTTTTAAATGCTTCATTGTATTTTCTGTTTAATTCCTATTTGAAGTTTTATTGTCTTTAAGATGTAATATTCTAATTAAACATTTAATTTTTTAATGAAATGTTTTCTCTTTTTAAAGATTTAATAATCTAATTAAATATTTTGTATTTTTTTTAAATGTTTCATATTCTTCTTGTTTAATTGTATTTTTTAAATGTTTAATTATGGAAAATATTGTATCTGTAATTTTGAATATTTGTATTTTAAAAATTTTGTTTAATTTCATAATTACATGTATTGTATCTTGTTTGATTATCTAATTCAATATTTTGTCTGTTTAATATAATGTAATTGTATTTAATGTTTAACTATATTAAACAGACAAAATATTGAATTAGATAATCAAACAAGATACATGTAATTATGAAATTAAACAAAAATTTTAAAATACAAATATTCAAAATTACAGATACAATATTTTCCATAATTAAACATTTAAAAAATACTTTTTAATAATAAAGCTTTGTAAAAGTTTTATTGTATAAATTTTTTTCCTTTGATTTAATTGCTTTTTGTTATGTAGTTTATTTCTTTAATCTTTTTTTTCTGTCAAGATTTTAACCCCAACCTTAAAAATGACATAAACCCATAAATCACAATGAAAATACTTCTGTTGTCACAATCATGAGTTAGTCAATTATTCAGTTTATCAATTCAACTTTATTTGTTTAGCACCTTCCACACAGATGACAAAAGTAAACAAGCAAAGAGGAAAAAAAAACTATGCTAAAACTATGATTAAAACTCAAAGATTTAGCATGGTAATAAAATATGTTGTGTCCAGGGAATGGAGGGAGTTTATTGAAGTCTTCTTGGGCTCACATGGGAAATCATTTAAAATATAAACTTGATATTCAGTCTAAGGAAACTGCAGAGCGACAGAAGAACCAACAATATCTCCTGTTTTCTCCTTTAATGAGTCGACTCTTCTTGTGCTTTCAGACCAAAGAACTACAGACTCTTCACAACCTGCTCAAACTCTTGGTACAGGACCTCACCACACGGGTCAAGAAGGTTTCCGTCTCATTTCTACTCTGAAGCTCACCTTCTCAAACTACTGACAAATGTTTCTGCTGCTCTAAAGTCTGGTCTCCAGAACTTCCTAAAAACTCTCAAAGTCTCTTCTGCTGCAGGTTGCTTTGTAGAATTTGTCCAGAAAACCTCACTAAACCACATGGAGGGGCCTCAAGATAGTCATCCAAATGAAACTGTACAAAAACCAAACTAGCACAACCCAAACGCTAAAGTCTCCTGCAGCCTACCAGAGAACCTCTGAGAACAGAGAATCAGGACAGGAACTCTTACCTTCTGGACAACCAACGTTGGTTCACAAACAGGAATACAGAATGTGTCTGACCAAAAACCTCTAAAGACTCACTACAGCCAAGATAAAGACACAACTCAGCTGTACCAAATCCACTAATCACTGCACACATTAGCACCATGTGCTAACTGTGGCTAAAGAACCACATTTACCAAGACAACTATCCAGTACAAAGCCCTAAAACACACCAAGAAACACATTAAAGCCTATTTTACTGCTGGAAGCTGCAAGCCAACGCCTAAAGAACAAACTAAAGCAATGGAGCCAAACCCAGTTCAGTGGTGAAGAGAAGCAGAGGAAATGTTTGTCTGCAGCTAAATAAAGCAGGAAGATACTGAGCTGCTCAGGTGTTCCTGATAACACCAAGCAGCCACCTGGACAGCCAATAGGAACACAGCTTCCTGGAAGTCCAGAGGGCTGGTTTAGTCAAGGAAATTTAGTTTAAAGTTGAAGCAGAAAGTTAACAAAGAAAGTTGAAAACCACCTTCTGATACCTGAAATCTCTGAGTTTTCACACAAAGAACACCTGAACATGTCAAACTGGCTTCATAGTAGAACCATCATTGTAAAAATGTCATAGTATGGTGTGTTGCTCAAAAAACATTAGGACCCGGCTGTCTAGGGTCGCCGAGGAGCAACACAAAAACAGGACAAACGCTGGTTTCCAGGGGGTTAGGCAGCTATTTATTTGAAAGAGTAAGTTTACAAAAACACAACATGTGAGCAGAAAAATCACAAAGTCTGTCTTTAGTTCAGCTGAAAATATTAGTTTTTGTCTTTTTTATTGACCAAACTTTTCAGGAAGTAGATGAAAAATAATTAAAGCTCTCATGTAGAAGTCCAGCTTATTTTGGATCCTTGTGGAGAGTTTAATCTTAGAGTTTGTCAAGCTGTTGAGTTTTTAGAGTCACATGGATTGTTTTGACATTTAATAACCGAGTCCTGAAATAAAATTACAGTTGTGGATTTCTGTCATTTAGTCTGGACTAAACAAATAACAGCAGCATAAATCTCAAATGTCATTATGAGGAGTCTGGATTGAGGTTTCTCACTTGATAATGATCAAAACATGAAATTTAGGTTGGTTTAAAGGAATATTCCACCTTAAATCTTTGAATGTTGACCTAAAAGGTTGATTTCAGGAAGTATTCCACCTACAAGGTCCTCAAACATCCACCTTAAAGGAACATTCCACCAAAAATCCTTGGACATGCACCAAAAATGTTGCTTTAACCGAGTATTCCATCCAAAATCCTCAGAGACCTGAGGGGCTGGTTAAAAGGAATGTTCTACCTAAAACCTCAAATATAGACCCTAAAGGGTGGTTTAGAAAAAATCCTTCAATGTAGACCAAAAAAGTTAGTATGGAGAAATATTCCACCTGAAATGTTGACCTGAGAAGTTGGTTTGGAAGAATATACCATCCTAAACATCCTTAAATGTAGACTAAAAGACGGTTTGGAAGAAAATTACACCTAAAATCCTCCAATGTACACCTAAAAGGTGAGTTTAATGGTATATTCTACCTAAAATTCACTACTGTAGACCTCAGAGGTTGGTCTGATGGTATATTCCACCCAACGTCCTTGAACATAAAAAAGTTCGTTCAAAGGAATATTCCACCTAAAATCCTTCAATGTAGACCAAAAAAATCTTGGTGTAAAAGGAGTATTCCACCTTAAATGTAGACCTAAAGGATGGTTTGGAGTAATATTCTACTCTAAAATCTTCCAATGTAGACCTAAAAGGTTGATCTGATGGTATATTCTACTCAACATCCTGGAACATTTGCCTAACAGGTTCGTTTAATGGTATATTCCCAGAAGAACCCTTGAACATCGGGCTTAATGGTATATTCCACCCAAAATATTTGTACATATACCAAGAAGTCAGTGTAAAGGAAATGTAGACCTAAAAGGATTGTTTAAAGGAATATTTAAATGATTATTTTCATTATTTAATAATCTGTTACCAGTCAGCACCCTGGCAAACTTTATTTTCATCAGTTTTTTAGTGGAAGTCACAAATAAAGGAGCTCTTGGTTTTTCCCAGCGTTACCGAGTCCAAAGCTGCTGTTTCAACACAGACACGTTCACATGCATCCACAAACCTCTCAGCACTCAAACATCCACAGACAGGAGGCCGGCTGGGCCGAGGCTCGGCGGCGTCCTCAGACCCACGAGTCGGGGAGTCGGTGAACTTGTTGGTCCGGTTTGAAGGCCTCCATGTGGTCCAGTAGAAGTCCATGTAGTCGGTGTTGACTTTGAACCGCAGCGACTGGCCGCCATCAGGTGGACCAGCTCGTCCTCGTAGGGCTCCTCTTGTAGCCTTGAGGGAACCACAGGAACATTCAGTAGCTGTTGGAGTTCTTCCTGTCAGGCTCGTGGTAGAACGGCTCTGAAGAATCTTGTACTTGTCTTATCTGGAACAATCTAACAGCCTAAACTGTTAACAGCGGTGTAAAGAAGCAAACACACAGGCATAGATTAGGACTCAAACTAGATTTATTTTAGAAAACAAATCAGCTTAGAGGCATTTGTTCACACATGTGGCTGAATAGGAGGCCGTCCAATCAGGTTAGACCTCTTCACTCTGTAGGTTGGTTGTTCGGTGAGACTCTTGGACCTCCATCAGCTGACGTGGATGTTTGATGGTCTTCCTCTCTAGTGCCAGATGATTCATCCATGAATTCAGCAGCTACAGACTGAAATGAAGCTCATGCTGCCGTTATTGAATTCCTGTTCCAGATCAAATGTTCAGAGCTCACCTTGAATGCAGCCGTCTGCTGTCTGATAGTTTTTCTCATTGTAGTCTTCAATAAAGTCTTTTTCCTCATGTCAGGATGTGGTGAGACTCTTTCTCAGTCTCTGCAGATGTCCCTCATTGTGCATCTCCAGAGAAGAAACAGAAAAACTGGTCACTGCTTCAGCATCACAAATGCTCTGCAGCATTGAGAGTGTTTTAGGAATTAATTCATTGTGTTGTGAACTTTGAAGGAGCAGAAACTTTACAGCTGCCAAAGATATGAGCTCCAATTCTGGATGTTTTAGGAAATGAAGTTCATCAAATGAACACTTGATTTTTGCTAATAACTCTCATGAAATTACTGAAGAAATCTAACATAAAAAGCTGTAAACTCTCAGGCAGCTTTTGTTAAAGCTTGTCTATGATTCTATCATCATGTTCTGAAACCAGGAGTCTGCAGAAGTTCCTTCAAACAGATACTTCTGTGTTTCTATTTAAGGCCTCAGGTTTGAATGTACAGCAGAGGATTAGAAAGGAGTGATTTTAATATTTAAATCAGTCCAGTAAATGTTTGGAGTAAAAATTATTAAAATTTTGATTTAGACAGATTTGTGTCAAATAATATTGTAGAGTCTCACTTAAATATATCCAAATAAGTTCAGTGTATTTACATTTTATAGAATATTTGATTTCTTAATCTCAATACTGTAGGGTCAGGACAGCATGGATCACCATCTGCTGTGTTGATTCATAGCTGAATGTCAGAATGAACTGAGATTAAAAAAAAAAAAGCTGCTTTGAGCTGCAACACTACTGTCTGACAATCCAACACCATCACAGTTTTCATCTGGTTGTTTTGCTCCAACATGCTGTGAAGTTCAGTTTTTACCTGAATCAATACAGAGATTCTATTTCCAACCAAGACTGGAATAAAAATTAGAATGTTATGAGGTTATTAATGCAAATAAATCCTTTCAGATGGCAGGACTTACTTCTAAGTTCTAATTCAAGTTTCAGTTGGAGCACATTGCATTCACAAAGAAAAACAGCGAAACCTTCATAGCAACATTTAATAAACCTAAAGCTTCCCTGTTGGCACATTGGTGGAGTTTGTTACTGAGCATCTGAACCTTAAATCCAGTGAGACGACCATCTTCAGTCGAGGCCAGTCAGAGAACTTCAAGACCTTCCATCAGCAGGACCAGATGTGGCATCATCTCCCTCTGAACATCTGGATGACAGGAGAAAAGACAGAAATCAAACACAGATCACAGAAATACAATTTATTCACTTTCATCATTTTATAAAAGTAGCATGAACTTTATTAAAACTTGACAATATCAGTAATGAAAGTAAATGTTTTTATCTTGTGTTGAAGCTAAATTTAAAGTCAATTTTAATGACAGTTTATCCTGAGAGGAGTGAGAATGGAGCTTTTCTTTCCTTTTTAGAATATTCCCTCAAAATATTCTGTTTATTATTGGCTTTAGAAGCATTTTTCTTTACGTACTTATTTTTAGATACCTCAGACTGATGCACTTTGCTGGTTTGCAGATAATTTCATGTACAATGACAATAAAGATCTTCTATTATAACATATTTTGCTAAAACAAGAACTGAAACCTTCTCAGTCATCTCTCAGTCTGCAAAATTCCAACTGCGACAAAGAATTATCTGATGTAGGTATTATTATAATCTTTACTGAACCAGCCCTGGAATTAATAAAAATCTGTATATAGATATGATTTTCTCTGATGGAACCATTATGGAAGCTGTAGTAATTATTAACTATCCTTTGAAGGGAAAGATTAGGTCTTCTTCAGGTGGATAAAAACATGCTCTCCCTTAAAAAAAAAAAAAAAAAAAAAAAAAAAAAAAGCATACAATAAAGTAAATGTCTTCTGCACTGCACACATACTACACTTTTGTATAACTCTGGATGTCAGAGTAAAGGCAGACAGATCCACCAATCAGCCACAACATTCTGACCACTGACAGCTGAAGAGAACAACATCCATCATCTTGTTCTAATGTAACGTTCTGCTGGGAAACCTTGACATTCATGTGGATGTTTGACATGTACCACCACCTAAACACTGCAGGACAAACAACCCCCTAGTCTCCATGGCAACAGCAGTCCTTGATGCCAGCTGCCTCCCTCAGCAGGACAAATTAAACTGCTCAGGAGTGGTCTGAGGAACACGACAGAGCTAAGCTGTTCACCTGGGTTCCACACTCCCCACATCCAGATCTGATTGAGCATCTGTGGGATGGTCCAGGATCAGACTGGTCTAGGTAGGACCCACCCTGCAACCCACAGGATCCACAGAATCCACAGGACATCCCCAGAGGTTCTGATGAACCACTGGGCAGAGGAGTTTTAGCAGCATAAAGGGACCAACACAGTATTAGTCAGGTGGTCAGAATGTTAGACTGTTATATTGTCATGCTGATTATATGATCAGTAAATGTTACCATCAATTATAACGCCCACATTGATCAGGAAAAAAAAACAAACTATCAGTTCATTCAGAAACTGTGGGGTTAAACCTAAAAACACAGACCTCAACGGCAGTTTGTTTCAAAGCAGAACACCAGCTGGTTTTCACTAAAGAAGCTTTAATAGCAACAATTAAATGACAGTTTTGTTCTCATTAAGTTCAGAGTCAGCCAAAATAATGTACACACATCAGGAAAAGAAAAACTTTTATAAATATTTCATTTGTATAAGTACTTCTATACATATAGATACCTCTTTCTAAGTTTGATCAAATCACGATAACTCTGTGTCCTGTTGTACGATGTTTTCCCAACAGATGGCATTACCCTAATGAATGGAGCATCAACAAGTGACATCTCCAACAGAACAGAAATGTCTGGAAGCCAGTGACCACCACTTTGAGCACCTCTTGTAATTGTAGAGGCCAAAGATAACTTTTATTAATCTCGTGATGTCTAAATAAATTTGGTATTGAAATATTTATGGAAGTTTTTCTTTTCCTGATGTGTGTAAACATTATTTTGGCTGACTCAGTATAATGGGTTTCTGACAGGTCACCAGGCAACATCTTTTTATAATAATGACAAACATACCTGCATTCTACAGGAGTGATTTTCCTCATGTGCAGGTAAAGATGTGTGAGGAGCTTAGAGATGACAGGAGCAGGAGTCATCCTCACTAATTCAGCTTCCACCTAGAAAACAGAAAGACCACAAACAAACACACTGATATACTCTCAAACGTTCAACCTCACAGCCACAAAATATCTGTTTAGGAAGTGTTGTGTTTCTAAATTCTGCTGAAAGCATTGACAGACATTCTCTTACGAGGTTGTGTAAAAAGCAGCCTGTCCTCTGAGCTACTGAGAAATTTTCCTGAACAAAGTTTCTACGTGTAAATCAGCTCAACAAAAACCAAAGCCTCAGCCAGAGATAACAGGTATTGCAAATTATAAAGAACTTTCTTTGTTAACTCAGACTTTCTGCTTCAACCTCACATAAAATGGGGAGTTTAACTCATCGGGTGACTGAAAATGAACGGCTTGTGCAGTTCTAGATCCAAAAGTAGGATGTTTCAACTCATGTTTTACTACAAATACATACAGTAATAAATAAATACAATGGCTGGTTGTTAGTTTATTCACTATTAATGTCATTTTATATACTGGATTGAACTTGAGCAGTGGAAGAGAGAAGGAATTTAATGAAATTATGGAGATTCAGAGAGGTAATGTTGCGCAGTGTTAAGTTAAGCGCGGTTTAATTCAAACCATCTGAATGTTAAACTTCAGTGCAGCTCAACGGGTTTCAGTTAACCTTAAAGTAAAATAACTTTTTTAAAAGCTAAAATACACAGCAGAACAATACAGGTTGAGAAGGTCATTCTAATAATGAGGACAGCTGCTGCAGCAACTAACACAGGTGTTCAGAGGTAAGTTAGCCACCTGTGTTAATTAGCCCGCTAGCTAACTTAGCCGTTTAGCTAGCTAACGCGTCCGGACCAACTGCTCAAACACGACAAAACACAACTCTTCACAAGTCGCTGACTTAACGTACAACAAAATAACGCTACAGGTTATAAGTATTTATCTTCTTACCGTGTTTTACTCCAAAAACAAGGTCAACAGCAGCCAGAGATGCTGCCAGACGTGCCGACCACAGATACACATAGACTAGATACGCTAGCGCGCTGTCTTCTATATTATCTATGGTCTGACCAATCACTGCTCTCTATCTGCTGTTACGACTGCGGTCTTATGAGATTGTTTTTTCCTGCGGTCTGTGTGTCTGTATTTAGCTAATCCAATATGTAAATACGGCTGCGCCGCACCACTGTTCGGATTGGACGTCACGTTGATGGGTCGGCGCCGGATTGGCTCGGTCTACCACGAGGACGGACATAAAAAGCGGAAAGATGACGTCGCTTCCGGGGGTCAGAGAGCGAGGGAACCAGATGGGCGAGTCATCCTGCGCGGAGTCCCAACCAGCACACAGCAGCACAGTCCATCCACTCCTTAGCTCTTTGTTTAACAACCCAAGTTTATTTGTAAGAGAAGGGATCGAGCTGCTATCTTTTGTTTCTTTCGTTCCTCTTGTTTTCGGGAAGTTTAGCGTAGTTTTGACTTCAGCTCATCCATACTTTTAGTTTGTTTAATACAACCTTTGTTTATATTGGCTTTTGGAAAATAAATTATTGATTTCGTTGGAAAAATCTGTGGTGTGTGCTGCTTGAGGCCCCAACAGGATGACATTTTCATGTTACATTCAGTGACCCCTAGGCTGGGTGTAACACTCCGCCCTCTGAGAATGTTGCTGTCGTTTGGCTCCACACTTGCTGATGACCACTTCCGGTCTCAGAAAACGAAAAAACTGACCTTTTTTCGTTTCTGTCTCTTACTGATTTTACTTTCTTATTATTCTAAATATAAAACAAAAATCAAAAAATGTAAAAAAAAAAAAAAAAAAAAAATCGTATATCCCTTTTTGATCATGAAAAGGAAAACGCCTTGTATTTCAATTTTAATATTTGTATTTTAAAACGAAAATCAAATAACCACTCGTTTTTTGTTTTTCAATACCCGTTTCAGAACGGAAAATCCAATTACCAGATCCGTACACGGACCATTATGGCACACTTGGGTGCTGAGTGGCTTCAAAACTTGCAAACAACCCTAATTTTTTTTACTTCTAGAACAACGTGGCAAGAAGGGAGATGAAAATCAAACGTTGCACGTGGATTCACAAATTTGTGATAATGGGGCATTTTCAGGAAAAGTTGAGCTTTACCACCAAAAAAAGAGAAAACAACCCTTCATAAATCCTTTGCAGAAGGTTTATTTTTAAATGTTACAATACAGACCAATCATTTTACAGGCTGATGTTTCATTTCAGTTGCAACCCCCATGTTTTCCTTCGAGTCCAACAATCTGCCTCTCGCACTTGTGAAACATCAGCTCTGAAGGCCTCACAGCTAATTAACTAACCCTGCAAAGATGAAAATGTTAGTCAGCAGCATGTGGCCTGTTCAGAAATCAGCCCCATAAAGAGTAATTGCTGTTCTTATTAATCATTGTTACAGGGCCGCAGGATCCACGTTCATTTAAAGCAGAACCAGAACAGAACATTGCAAACCGCAGGCGGTCTGACAATTTCACCATTTTTATGTTCTGCACCAAAAAATGCAGCACAATAAAAAACCAAAAAGAAACACACAATGTAGCTGGAGGTTGACAGGGCTCATTCTCTGCTTTGTTGAAATAAATTCCCCTGTAAAGAACAGATCACAAACCTATTTCACATTAAAGGAAGGACGCGGTGATGCAGTTTGTGATTCCGTCTTGTTTATGGGGGTTTTCAGGCAATTTTCCATCACATTTAAGCGCTTTTATTGCGTCTTAAAAGAAATGTTGCCTCATTAGTGCGCATAAGAAAATGTTTCCCCCTTGATTTCTAATAGATGACTGGCACACTGTGAGCACCAGTTGTTAGAATTACGCTGCTCAGTGAATCTGGCTGCGTTAGATAGAAAACTCACATACTATAGAGCCCATGTTTCCCCCAGAACAGTAAACGCACCTTATAAATGCACAGTTGTTCCATGGATTTTCCATGTTGGCGACTCCGGAGGGTCACCAGAGGACTTTTGATGAGCTTCAAGAAATGCAATTGTGATGATTCTTGATTAAATTAGTTATGACTTTACGATTAACATCTTGAGGAGAGTATAAAAATGGCCAAAGTCAACTCAGGAGCGCACAAACTCTCCACAGGTCAAACACTGCTGCCCTCTAGTGGACTGTACAGGCCATGAAATAAAGACATTAGCACCTTTATTTCTCATTAATGGTGACGTTTCCATCATAGATCTGCTTCTGTCCAACCAGCAGCCCATAAACACACTGAAAACCACTGTGTAGCATTTCATTTCATCATATTCACCCCCTTCACCAACTACTGCATCCCAACCACTAAAATCTACCCCATAATGTATTTATATCTTCCTTTAATATTGACTTTTACTGTGTTATTGTCTCCAAACTGCCTGGTGAGCTTTTTGAATTTCTTTTTTTTTTCTCTCCCCGACACGCTGTAGTATTTCTGTAAATTATGAGTACATCTGTTTTTGTGCAGGAGCCTGTTTTTATTGCTCTTTTTCGGTGCAGACATTCGCAAGAAATTGGTGATGATGGATATCTGTGATTTATGACCTTCATGCTGCATTATTAATGGTTTCTAAACCACGTGGCTCCCACAGGGCTGTACGGACCTGCAGATACAGAGCAGAGTTAAAACGAACATGGCATTTCAGAGTTCAATTAGGACATTATTTCAATTTGAGCCAAAAATGAAATACCAAAATCTACCCACACATGGAAACCTTTATTTAGTTATTTATCCAGGACTCATGGGTAACATAAATAACCTGGAAAATTGTTTATTTCTTTTTTCAAAGGTTGACATGAGACATTTTCAACTAGATTCATGTTTTTAAATTATAAGCTGTAATGAAAATGAACTCAGCGCATCCTCGGTATTTCAGAGAACCAGTTAGATGGAATTTTTCTCCATAAAATATTCATTTAAAAAAGCTATTTATTCATTCACTGAGCCATAAGATAAAAAAGGCCACAAAGGAGATGTGACTGATTGGACTGCAGATTAATTTGATGCATAAACAACCATTTAAAATTATTTTTATTAATGTAGGTTAAACTTTATACCCTTTTTATTGAAAAGAATGAGCTTGTGTTCTGTTACTCCAGATCTGAACAGAAGGTGGTGGTGTCGTATCTGAGAGAAAACTTCACTTGTAAGGGTTTTTTTTTTTTTTTTTTTTTTTTTTTTTTTAAGAAAAAGTGTATTTCTCCGTATTTGAATGGCACCATTTAGTGTTTTTCTTTAGCTGTGATCTATTAACTTTTTATGATATTGAGCTAATGTTGAAAATATATATTTTTAGTCTTGTTTGTAAAATAAGATATTTAATAAAATGCACCTGATTAACCTTAGTAACTCACACAAACCATGGATATTAAAATAAATGGCATTAAAGTCAAATAACAGGTGAAGACGTGCTTTATGGCTGTTGCAGAGTTAAAACTGATTTGGGAACAACCAAATAACCTTAAAACGTTTGCAAACTTGCTTGAATTAGCTGTCTAATTACTGCTTTTTTTTTTGTAAATTGCCACTTGAGTTTTTCTCTAAGCTTCTAGAATAATCAGGGTAAATAATGAAATGTGCTAATGAAAGCAAAGGTGGGGGTCATGGTTAAGAAAATAAAAATGAGGGCTCATATCTGTAATGTAGGTTTTTGTAAATAGCTGCAATAAACATGTTTTTATTGTTGGTGCTTCACCTCCAAACACACATTTATCATCAGCACTGATCTGGGTTGAGACAAAATGCGTAACAGAAATTTTGCAAGCATCAATTCTCCACAGAATGATAAAACTTCCCTCAATTATTTTGCTGAAAACGTCCCATTGTGTATCATTTTTGGAAGAAAAAAAAACAGATGAAAGGCCTCCTCGTTAATAATCATTCGTTTGAGCTGTATAGGCTATAGTCTCCTAACAACCCATTTTCCTTTTCTTTGGGGATCAAGGCTTTTTTTTTCTTTTTTACTAGAAAGTCAAACAGCCTCCTGTGATCTTTTGGATGATATAAACAAGTGACTTTTGTTTTCCAGTTTGGCTCCTGGCAAAGATAGAGAGCAGAGAGGGGACAAAAGAATGAAAGAGTTTTTAAAGAAAAGGACTGATCCCCTTTGGCTCTTTTGTGTCAAGTTTCTCTTCTTTTCAGATGGAGCGTTCATCCGTGTGATTTCAGTTTATTGTCAGGGATTATGTATTAATTCATGCCTCATGGATAGACTGGAGCAGAGATTATGAGGAAAAGAAATACATAGAAGGCTATGAATTGAAGCAAACTCCGAGAAAGTGCTTTAAGTGTATCTGATGGGCAAAGACAGAATAAAAGTTGAAGTGGTTCCTGAATAAATCCGGTCCTTGTTGAGGACAGCAGCTTCTGAGGAGGAAATCTTTGCGCACTGAGCAGAAGTGTTGCCCGTCCCAGTCCCCCGTTGACATTTTAGGAATGATAAAAGTTCCGCCTTGCCTGGAGCTACAGCCTCTCTGGAGCCGGCCTCTGTCTGCGGCAGATTGCCTTTGCTCATTACAGCAATTATTTTACTCGAGTTTAACCCCTGCCTGAATGGCAGGGAAGTCAAGAGAAAGCCTTTAAAAGTGCCGTGGAGTGGCCTGTAATTTCCCTCCATCTGATCCTCTCTGTTTTGTCATTTAAGTCCTCCTGATGGAAGAAAAACGACTCCGCAGTTCAAATTTAGATATTTTTTTCTTTCTTTTATGCGCTCCAGGAATGTAATATGTTGATATGTGGATTGGCACGCTGCTCCTAACACCCATAATGGGGTGTCACCTGGCTCGTTTTACACCCTAAACACACATAATGACACTCGAGTGGATTGTTTACGAGCAACTTAGCCCCACAGAAGTGATCTCCAATATTTATCGGTGTGTTTTTGAAGTCAGCACAACTGGTTGTCTCCCCCCAGCAGCAGCAGCAGCAGCCTCCCCCTCCATCTCCACCTCCCCCCTAAACTCTTCTGGCGCCAACAAAATCTAGGTTAGTTGTTTCAAAGCAATAGGCGACAGCTGTAGCAATACATTCCACCAAATAACATGTGACAAGTTGAGATTCTCGGTGCAAAGCAGCACTGCGAGGCTGAGCGCGCAGAGAGGTGCAAATTCCTCCTGACAAATTGGGCCTTACATTGTCAAGTGTCATTGGTGTTGGGGCACTGAGAGTCTTTAGTCTGCTTAATGACATTTTGTTAAAAAAAAAAAAAATTTAAATGTATATATTCTAAATAATCAAACTCATCTTTATTTTACCTTTTAACAGGAGTTAGCAGGCCTAATCGTAACATTCCCATTCTGTTTTTCCCATAAAACTGTCTAAAGACGCTCAAGAAGTAGTTTTAACAGTAAAAAATGGTCTAAATCTCATCCTAAAAGCGCAGAAAGAATACCAAGTTTCACCTGAAATTTTCATTACAGATAAAAAAAAAAATCTAGCAGATTTTGTAAAATAAAATAAAATAAATATATAGCTCTTTAGGAAACTTTGGTGCACCAGTCATCGTGCAAGTGTCATTCAAAACGGACAACCTCTTAATGAAAAAGAATAAACAATTTATTGTTAAGTTATGTCACAAATATATTCATAATATAAATGAGGATATTCTTCAAATATACATTATTTTACAGTACACATATCCCTTCCGAAGGGAAGCAATCCGACAACAGACAGTGCTGTTATAGAGAAAAACAAAAACAAATGCTGTGGTTCTCCAAATTCACAAAGAGCACTCATTGACACTGGATTCAGTAACCCACTATTAGTTACGCATTGATATGAATGCAAAAAAATGGAAAAAAAAGTACGGAGTCTGCAGTGTGACAGCAGCACACTGAAGTTTGTCATCAAGCTGCAACAGTCTGTGATCAGCAGCCCTTTAACCTTTCACCTGGCTGTGTTTGGACACTGGCGCACAGAATACTGACTGTCCGTTCATGACAAATCAAACGACTACAAGTTGTTTTCCACCTCTGCACCGCAAAAATGTCCATCTTAAAGTCATTTAGTCTTATCTCATTTCTCTAAAAGGAGATTTTCTTTTTTTGTTTTAATGTCTACCGAGAAAAAAAAATAAATGCAAGACTTAAATGACCAATGAAGTTGGATTATTTTTGCAGTGTGTGAACTTACTGGCGAGGTAAACAGAAGTGGATAAGCCTCGAGGTCCTCAGAAGGGGTCTGTTAGGAGGCCTCGGCCCCCTTTGGCTAGATGTGACACTGACTTCACCACCAGGATGCTTCTTTATTTAGTCCAGTGTCCTCAGCGCTCCAAAAGGCCCCTACTCTCTCTCTGAGTTGTCTTAACCCCCTTTGCGTCCCACTGCGCGTCGTCTTCGGTCCCTGTCAAGCCAGGTGGTACATACTGTATCCGACGTGAGCCGCGTACAGTCCCACGGGAGAAACCGGCAGCGAGTGCCTCTGGAACGGGTGCGACCCAGCGTAGGACGCAGGGACGTGCGCACCAAGGGGAAAGGAAATCCCGAAAGCCGGAGGCAGCATGGGCTTTGCTGCCATTTTCAGTTTCTCAAGTTCTGCCTCCTGCAGCCGCTTGGCCTTGGCTCTCCTGTTCTGAAACCAGATTTTAACCTGAGTCTCCGTCAGGTTGAGAGAACTGGAGAACTCTGCGCGCTCTGCGATGGAAAGGTACTGCTTCTGGCGGAACTTCCTCTCCAGGGCGAGCAGCTGGGACGTGGTGAAGGGAGTCCGGGGCTTTCTGTTCGTCTTGTGTTTCCTCAGTGGACAGGCAGGAGGACTTAACCTTCCTGGAAGAAGACAAAATGCTTGAATCCAAAAGATTTTACAGCAAAAGCAGAGCCAAATCCAAACACATTCAGTAGGAAAGTGCGCAAATGGAAAACACACCGACAAGGACAGCAATTGTAACCAGCAGGCGACAAGAAATAAATAAATCATCACATCTGGTTTCACTTCCTCTAAAGCACAACTTACTTGGAGGTGTTGGAGAAAAACGAGGACTCTGTATCCATGAACTTCTCTCTTTACTGTCCGGACTCTCGGGTTTAATCAGCACGTCTTCTGGCATGTTCATGAGGTCGCCCACTGAAAACGAGGAGCTCATGGGTAAAGCAGGAGCCGCTGTATCCAGACTACCGAACGAGCCCATCCGTGCGCCTTTCCCCAGCGCCTGGGACGTCCCGGCCACGGACTGAGCATCCGGGGATGGCACCTCTCTGCTGGGCTTCCTGTCAGCCATGAGCGCCTCGACGCTGAAGGGCAGGATCGCCACTTTGGGCTTCCCGGTCTCCTCCGCGGGGCTCAGGCTGGTCTGCATGTCGCCTCTGCCGACGAGAACCGAGCGAGGAGGGAGATCTTCACTTTTCAAAGCAGCGGTCAGAGCTGACATGGCGGTCGATGGGGCCATACAGGTCTGACTGGCACCGGGAGTGTCGTGGGGAGGGAGGGGGGACAAGTTGACTCTTGCGTGGGGGTGATCGTGGGAAGACTTGCTGTTGGAGTTGCTGCGCACTAATGTGACGGTATCCTCATGTTTATGTGGCCAAATTGGAGAGCTGGGCTTATAATAAGGCAGACGTGGTGAGAGAGGCGGCCAATCAGAGAGGAGATGGGCTGGACTCTGAGCAGGAGGAAAGAAAAAAAATCAGAGTGGGAAAGTTAACAATAGTGACTTCTTATAAACTTCAGATAAACACAACAAACTTTAATGGCGCACAGTTTCATCCAGGCTTAATCCCCCACAAAATAATGTTCCAACCCTGAGTATATTCCTTATAATTACCCCAACAAAACTTATTTCATAATTGGCTCTATAAACGTGTGCACTCCCTCTATTATTACCCTCATTGTTTATCTCTGATAACACAACTTCTCTGTGTGGATCGACCCATATGACTTTGGTTTAAACTGAGCCTTGAATGTTGCACAACGCTGCTGTCGCTGCCGCTCTGATGAACCTCTTGCTGTTTATTGATGGCTGCGGGGCTCTAATCAGATTCAAGCACACAAGCCTTTTGCAGTCATTTAGGGGTAATTATTGGGCTTGGGGGAGGGATCAGTGGGATTTTTTTTCTCCCCCCTTTTTGACGACATCCATTAAAGTCAAAAATGATGTGGAGTCGAAACAAAGTGAGGGGAGGAGGAGGAGGAGGAGGAGGAGGAGGAGGAGGAGGAGGAGGAGGAGGAGGAGGAGGAGGAGGAGGAGGAGGCAGCGTGGAGCCAAGGAGAGATTTAACCAGGACTGTCACTAATTTACCTGGCCTGTTCTCATTATCTGCACTGCTCATGTAGAGACTTTTTAATTATCAGAACAGGAAAAATGCAACACAATCTATGCATGTTCAAAAGATAGGCCCAGTGTTTGCACGAATACACTCTGCAAATAAAATGGTGCTCTAGTATCCAAAAAAGACGCTCAAATCTTGCACTAAAGACGCAGAAATAGATGAGGCCTACCTTTTTCTGCGGTGTAGTCAGTTCTCAGGAAAAGCGTCTGCGTCGCTAATTGCCAAGCATAAACAATCTGTCACGATTTGTCAGTCTCCCTAATGGACAGACAAGTTGTGTTGTTTTTAGGCGCCAGCAGCGGCCGGATCAAAGCGCACCACTTTATGGAGACTATTGAAGAAGTTGAACCCGCACCGAGGAGAGCAGCACCGCCTCCTCCTCTATCCGCCCTAGCCCAGGGACACTGAGCCATTCAGCCTGAAAAATTAGCTTTTTCTCAGCCGATCGCACGCTATTTCAATCTATTCAGATGAGCGCCACGGTCGTGTGATGGTTTAGGCGCCTCAGAAGGAGAAAAAAATAAAAAGGTCAACTGCCCACCGGATACTTTTCAGTCAGTCTCTAAATGGGGAAAAAAAGAGGTTTCCTGGGTGCGAGTGTTTCCCAAGACTAGACCTGCAGATCTGAGTGAGGAGATGTTGTGACTCTGCGCAGGAGTCGGTGAGGTGCTGCATACAGTGAGGGGGAGACCTCAAAGCGTGTTATCTGCATAATCTGCGCACTAGAGGAAGGGAAATCAGGGAAGTGACTCCGAGAGCAGAGGAGCGCCGTGCGACTGGTGCCTCAGAAAGCTGAAGCTTGTTTTAGTGCAGTTAACATTCAAGGTGCAAGAGGCCAATCATCTGATTTTTGTGGAGCTTTGTCATGACAAACATTTAAGTGACTGTGCGAAAACAATGTCTGAATAATTACAATTATAAATCAGTAAAGGTCATGTCAGCGGGTAGCCTGTCGTGTTTCCCGTTTCCACACTTTCATATTCAAATCACAGCCGCAAGTGTTCCTTAATCGGTTTCTTGCATTTTAGATCAGATAACTAGCTTCCACTCGGTTCATAAAAAAGTTAACACACAGCTCTTCATATACCATTTCCTCTACAGGACATCCTGTGTGTATGTGAAGGTGTAGCAGGCTCCGTGCGCAGCTGCAGTGTGTTTGGAAACACTTAAACCCTCCAACCTGGAACGAGTGGCACCGCTCCGAAAGACTTTGAAGTCACCGGAGTCTCCGGGCTCCCACGTCCGTCTGAAGTCCCCTCTGCTCGGGGCTCAAACACTTGAACCCGTCCTCCAACACCAACTCGTTAAACGGGTCTGCGTAAACACAAATAGGCACACATGAGACGCATTAACGTGCGCTGCGGCGAGGTGCGGCTTTTAGCACGGTCTGCTCATTTTTCCCGGTGATGTGCGTCCCTTCCACAAACTCGTCTGAATTCTGTGTGATCAGCTAAATATTCCCTGTGCATGTTTCTTGTGATTTTTGATTTGATGGCCTCATGATGAATTTTAAGCGTGCTGATCTTTAAGTCAATCGGTGGATTTGCGTAAAAATCACCTGATAATTAATGGCGTCATATATCACTGCAACGCTGCTTTGATTATGATCTCTTCCGATTTTATTAAACCTACATTGATTACAGTGGCCGACTGTTTCGGTGCCATTGTCTGCAGTTTATTTGCCTTGTGAACAGAAGGACAGAGATGCTGGAAAACAATGTTGGTGACAATTAGCATCCCAAACACTGGCCTTAAAGAAGACTGATATGCCATGGAGAAGACGATTACCATACCGTTTCATTTAAATCCCGAGGCAACAAATGAGGGCCGGGTTGAGATACAAAAAAACTGTAAGGCTCATCGGGCCTTTATTTAACTTTATAAACTACCTTTGATTCCCAGTCAGGAGGCAGATACTGCAGACAAAGGCCCATTGTTGCCTCCTCTCAAAGTTGTCTTAACCCTTTTCATGCGAGGTCTGTCAATTTAGACTGTAAAGACATAAAAGGCCGAGTCCATGTCAAAAGGCATTTTCAGGCAAAATATTTGCACTTGGTGCGTAAATGACTTACATCTGGGGACAATGACATCGCACGTGTGAGTACAAAACTCCTCAATCTTGCTCACATTTAAATTTAAGGTGGAAATTGCGCACGAATGCATGAGACATTAAAATGCACAGTGATAACGACGTCAGTGACCGCTAGCGAAATGTGTGACCTCGAAAGGAATCTGGTGAAAGCGTTTGAGCAGCATTTCGGTGGGTTGGAGTTAATCTGATAGCGGCTTCATGATGCACCTTTAGCGGGAGATGAAAGGAGCAGCCGGCAGTCCGGCCCAAGGTCTCCATAATTATACATAATGTATCCTATTTCAAAGCAATTAGCGCAATCAGGCGGATCGGGCCACTTTGCTGCCACTAAGTAACAATGCCTCACGGTCATTTAAGCTTCTACGTGCCGTTCACACTCTGCGGAGAAGTGCTGCTCTCAGGCTGGCAGGTGGATGTGTCCAAAGCCCACAAGTCATCGCCTCGTTTTCTGAAGCCAGTTTACGATCCGTTGATCCCACCTCCTCCTAAACCAGAGCTGAGAATATAAAAATAGTCTACTGTGTACAGGAGCATATTTAATTAATTTTAATACCATTTGTATATATCATAAAATGCATAAATTAAAGAAAATGTTTGTATCTGTCAGGCCAAATCTGGAGAGATAAATATAGGCTAAAATATATTTACTTATAATATTTAGAACAATAGTTTATTTCTGTTTTAACACAGTACATATTATGTCATTTGAATTTATTCTAATTTAGTTAAATTTTTCACATAAAAAAATTGCAACGGTTTGAATCAAGCTTTTTGAGTTATGACAACTTCAAATTAAATGTTGAACCAACAAGCTACACTGAGTTAAGGTGAAAATTTTCCTACTACAATGAAAGGTATGTTTAATTACCGCTTTTAATTAACTGAAATTGTCCAGGCATGTTAACACAGAGGTGGGGACTTAAAGTCCTGACCTCAAAGTGAGGAAAAATTCAACTATCAAGCCAATTTAATTAAAGTGACCTCAACCTGAATTTAGTTTTAAATCAACTGATGCGGGAATTTGAGTTTAAATTACTCATAATATTACATTTATGCAATTAGCAATATTATAGTGTCAACTCAACCCTCCAAAATCGCATTTCCAAAACATTACTTTAGATGTTTTAAAACAAATATTGCAACCATGCATTTTATTAAGTGGTGGTCATTAAATTACTTTTAAGGGCACAGAATTTTATCGGCAGTGCAAATCAATGAGTGAAAAAGAAAGGGGGCTGAAAACAGAAATGTCATTAATTGGCAAATTAAATAACAGCAACACTGAAGTCATTTCTGAGCTCAGAGAGTCAGAGTTGAGTCTAGAGCAGCGCAGCGATCGAGCCTCAGCAGGAAAACAGCAGCTCGGAGAGAAATCGAGTCCAAATGTGGAGGCTCGCCGGCTGACGATGATGAATGCTCTGGAAGCTCCGCCGATGGAGCGACTATATGCGGCTTGGAGAGCAAAGACGTAGATGCTTTTGGAATTATGAACTCTCCGAGTCAATCAGAAGCAGCGCTTTCTGAACTTTATTCCCCATTCATCCCCCTGAGCTGTGCTCCGGCTGACAGGCGGGATGAATGCGTCCCCACGGTGATGATGAAAACCCTGCTGGGGCGCAAGAAACACGGACAGACGCGGCTCGGGTGTCGCCAGCACCGGCGGAGGGCAAATAACCGCAGAGGAGGCTCTGAAGAGAAATATTTGCGTGAAATCAGGATGTATGACGAGTCCAGATTTGCGAGAAAACACTGACACCTCCGCAGCTTTATTACCTCCAATGTCAAAAATCTAAATTACCGTCTAATATCCCATCACCACCAATTCACTTCTTTTTCTTCATGGTAAAAATTGCATGTTTAGGTTGCAGCTTCACTTTTTAATTACATCATCGGCGTCTCTGTGCTCTGATTGGCTCAGTTGTGTTAAAGCCTCCTTAATAAGCGCATCACTGCCTGTTTAAATATTAATGCGCTAATTAAACCCAACACACCGCCACTGGGGTTTATTTAAGAGCTACGCAGGCCAAAAACTGCCGTTGAAGGATGCTAATCAACGTGCTAATTCTAAAATAAATAAACACGTTTCACGATAATGATGTATTGTCAGCATTTAGCGAACTGTAAACTGCGTGGTCTGTCTTTTGCTTGGTGACTCTGAGCCAGAAATGTACGAAATAGTGCACACAAGGTTCCTTTAACTGCTTCTGTTCTGACATAGTGGAATAATAGTAGTTCATTTTAGTGCCCTGTACCTCTAAAAAGATATTTCACGCATATTGACAGCCTACATTTCATTTTGTTACTCAAATAATTCAGTATGTTTTTATTATTAGCATGAATGTCATGCTAACAATGTTGCCCAAACATCAAGGATGTGTGATTAAAACAAAACAAGCAAACAACAAATAAAAGAATAAACAACAACAACAAATTAAGTGGGATAAAGAAATTGAATTAATTTTGTTGTTTACATAACACACACAACAAAATTGAAATATATAGTCAAAGACAGTGACTATTTCTACATCATTATTAATATTATTATTGTTTTCATTATCATCATCATCATCATTATTATTATTGCTTTGATGTCACCGTCTTGTGCTCCATTCTATAGGCTCAATATTTTGGCAAAAATAAATTTTAAATACATTTGCCTAATCAAAAATGCATGTTGAAACAGTGGTTATTTATATATGAATAATATTGTTATTGTTATTGTTGTTGTGACGTCACCGTCTTGTGTACCATTTTATAGGCTATAAAAATAAACAATATTTTAACAAAAATACATTTGTCTAACCAAAGATACATATTTAAACAGTGACTATTTACACAGTATTATTATTATTATTATTATTATTATTATTATTATTATTATTATTATTATTATTATTATTATTATTATTATTTTGTTGTTGTGACGTCATCGTCTTGCGTAGCATTTTATAAGCTATAAAAATAAAGAATAATTAAACTAAAATAACTATAATGTTACTGCCATTCATTTACAAACCTTGCTTTAAAGCTCCCATCCACTACGTGCTCTGCTGAGGGTTTTGTGTTGCGTTTCTATGAAAAGTTCCTTCTTCGGTGTTCTTGTGTCTCTCTCTCTGATAGGATCTCTGTTCCTCACACCGTGACCTCTGCGTGACTTTAACATCCAAATAATTCCACCATGTGAGCGGCCCTATCAGTTTCTGCGCCTGCCGCTCATTGCTCTGTGAAACTTAGATAAAACTGCGGCTTTTTACAATTTACAACATTTCATCGTTCAGTCAAAGACATCTCAATTACCCGAGGTATTGGTGTGAAATTGAATTATCGCCCTTTTATTTCTCTCACGCCATTAAACAGGCAGCACACTAAAATCATTTGCAAATCACTGGTCTGGGTAATATGATATCTAAATGGATTGATTAACTAATGGCAAATCAGGGGATTTATTTGGTCAAGTCCATCACTGGGGGTTTTTCAAACGCCGAGTGCTCTTGTTGATTAGGAACTAAATAGAGTCCTAAATGAAATGCTTAATAAGCGCATAACAAGCAATAGTTTCGGCAACAAATCATTTCTATAATCAGGACTTTAAAAGATGCTCGATGATGGAGTAAATGATGTGGAGCATCTAAACGCTGTCAGCCGTATTTCTCTGCTCTGCAAACAAATTGCAGGAATAATAAAAACATGTTCAGGCTTACTTTAGGATGGAAATACTGCTTCAAACACCACCATGGTCAAACTATTACACATTGTGTCTATTATTGTTATTATTATTATTATTATTATTATTATTATTATTATTATTATTATTATTATTATTAATAATAATAATAATAATTTATTTTATTATTATCATCATAGAATAGTTATATAATAGCAACAGTTTTATTTATTTACTATTCCTACCTATGATTTTAAAATTTTGTTTTATCATTTTTGCTGCATGCACAATTTTTTTTGCTGTTTTTTGCCCCCTATTCTTTTAATAAATTGCCTCACTCTCCAAAAAATATTCCTTTACTCATATTTGCTTGCACTTAATGTAATTACAAATTAATGCATAATAGTTAGCTTTTTAAATTATTTTTGAACAGATATGATCTCACCAGCAATATTTTCTATCTCAAATAAATCAATTTTCCCTCTTTAAAACTAGAATCATTTTACATTTTCATCACGATAAGCAAGAATAACAGTTGTAGGTTTTGGAAATTAATTCTGTGGGAACTGACATTAGATACAAATGGGTTTTTGAAATGCAATCACAAGGATTTATACAGTGGTGTGTGGTTCAACCATTTCAAAATATCACTGCAAAATCTCTGCCTTTGCCCTTCCAGTGACACCATGTACATAAACCATCCCTCACAAAAACCGTAAGCCCATCATTTCAGACCGTTCCCCTCCTGCTTTATAGATCTGGCCAAAGAAAAGCAAACCAAAACACAAAAGAGGGGCAGAATCGGGGAAGCTCGTCTGGGAAGTTGCAGTGTGGATGTCGAGCCGCTGCGTGTCCTGTCCTTCAGATCACAGCACAGCAGACTTGGCTCCATCCTAATCTCACAAGTCTCAACAGTCTGCAACTCAAGTTTATCCAGAGGGGGTTGAGCCTCTCGCACTGCCCCCCCGATCGCCGTCCCATCTAACCCACCCCTTGTCTTCCGCCTGCCTCCACCCCGAGGAACACACTGTCAGTGACCCTTTGCTGACTCGGCCGGCCTAATCCTTTAAATGTGGGCAAAGCCTAAAATGATGAGGAGTTGGGCTTTTCTGATACAGGTGATGTCCTTTGCTGCTCCACGTTTCCCTGTGGCCAGCAGGATCAGCCTAAAGACACAAGAGATCCTGTGGTTGTAATGGGCAGCAAACTCCACCTTGAGCAGCTGGAATGCAGGAGGATTTGAGTCAAATTCAGCTATGCGGGACTCTACTGAAGGGTACATCCCTCTTATATGCTGAAAGATTTGACAAATCAGTTTTTAAAGATGGACTTGCGGACACTGAGCAGCTAGTAGAGTCACTGGCAAGAAAACACTCCAAGAAAGAACTAGATAGATAGATAGATAGATAGCCAGGTTACAAAGTGAAGAAACAGACCGTCTGTGGAAAACTTTTCTTGATCACCATTACAATCTACTTTCTGTATTTGCTATTTGAGATGTAGCCAAGTAGAGATAGCATGGTGAATATTGTGTGTAGTGGTGGTTTGTGTGCGACTTGTTAAAGCCAGTAAGACCACAATAACGGTGCCCAGTAAATGTCAGAATGACTGAGTTCATCAATAATACACAATAAACCTCTGAAAAAAAAAAAAACTAATGCATGCACGCTGAATGAGAAAGGAAACTCCTCAAGTTAAAACACTGTTGCATTATTGCAAATATTATGGCACGGTTTATGGGACATACTATTGCAAAGCAAAAAACTTGCAGCACTCACAAAAAGTGTTAATTTTGCATATAGAGATGCAGGGAAAAAAAGGAGTCTTCACCTTTTGCCACTGACTATTCAATGATGTCAAAGCCTGTTAGTTTTCCATTTGAGAGTGCTGTCAGATACCCACAATGCACACACACACCCTCCAAAGATGCCCCTGCAGCCACAGTTCCTCTGACAGTGAGCTCACTCAGGCAGCAGCACTTGCACCCACCTCCCCCCCCCCAGCCCCACCTCCCCCCTATGGGAGACATATTTAATTTAATTAAGCCCTGTCAACGCTATTGATTTTGGCACTTTCAATTACGGCCCATCCGTTTATGGGCTCCATGGGCTGTGGATCTACTGATCTGTGATGAGGGGGCCCATATCAGTGCGGGACCACATGGACGAGGAGCCTCTTTGTCTTCCTTATGGCCCTGCGCTGTCTGCAGGAGACACTGACACATGGCTGCTGCCTCTGTCCCGCTCCCCTCCTGCTACCCATAATTAATCCCTCATTAGACAGGTCTTTATTGTTTAATTTGTGCCGTTCGTAATCAAATTGGGCAGATTAATTGCTACAGAATTTAGAAACCGGGGTGAAAAATAACCACTTTTAATTGCCTTCAGGTTTTATGACGCCCCGGGCCTCTTTAGTGAGCCATCACTGGACACGGGTGAAATATGTCACATCCTAAAGAATTTTCTCTACATCAGTTTTTGAGTGATGAACCATTACTGGGGTGATCTTTTTAGAAAGCGCAGCTACTTAGCTGAAGCTCATTAAAATGTTTCTCTGAGATATATTTTCCCTTGCAGGCCTAATTGCAAAAGTCAACCTTACAAATTCTTGTGTTTATTTATGGTCTTGGCCTTTTGCTTGTGTTCTGTTTGTGTGCTTCATGGTCAGCAATGTGTGTGAGAGATTAAGGAAAGTGCTTCAAGGAGGCGTTTAAGTGTGCACGAGAGAGACAAAGTGTATGTGTTAGAAAATCCTTTTAATAGAACTGTGTGATATCAGTAAAAATGAGATCTTTCTGTTGAGTGTGCAGGAGGCCTGTAGGTTTATTTTATAAAACTGAAGTGCAGAAAAGTGATTTGGATGAATAGCGTTAGGTGTGACAATAAAACTGTAACAACCTATTTGCTTGACACATTTTTACAGCATACATTTAAGTGGTGACTAAAACACCAGTAGCTTCTAACACTTAATAAAGAAATGCTTCTGTACGCTTTGCGCAGGCACCTTGTAAATGCCCTTCTAAGCCATATTTAAGTGAAAGCAGAAATGAATATTACAGTCACTTTGTGTGGGTTAAGGTTCACAGAGCTGGATGGAGAATTAAACCTAGGGCTTTGTTTTATGTGCCAAAAGCAGAAAATGTGTAAACGATCCTGAAAATGATTTCTGACACAAAATACAACAATAAAACTAATTGTGGGCATATTTTTAAAGTACATTTTCCTTCATTAATAATGACCTTTTTACATTAAAATCTAAATATTACTGTTGACAATGAAGTTATCCCAGTGTGATGAGTATAAAAAAATGGGGCTGTCACAATATCAGATTTTTTGCGGTTGAGATAATATCGCAAGGTCTCCTGAAAATTTTGGTAGAAAAAGTCCTACTGCCATCATTTAAATTAATCTTTAACTTAATTTAAGGTGTATTTTGTTTTCTTTGTTGTTAATTTAGTAAATTAATTAGACTCAAAATAGTAACAGATTAATGGTTGGATTATTTGTGATATTGTCAATATCTATTTTTTTTAATGTCAGTTATCTATAACACATCATGTTATTTATAAGCTCTTTTTTATTGCTCTTTTGGACAGATGAGGGCTGCACATTTAATTTTCTTGTATATATACTACTGTTCAAAAGTTTGGGCTCACCCAGAAAATTTCATGTTGTCCAGGAAAACTCACACTTTTATTCATGTGCTAACATAATTGCACAAGGGTTTTCTAATCATCAATGAGCCTTTCAACACCATTAGCTAACACAATGTATGCATTAAAACACAGGAGTGATGGTTGCTGGAAATGTTCCTCTGTACCCCTATGGAGATATTCCATTAAAAATCATCCGTTTCCAGCTAGAATAGTCATTTACCACATTCACAATGTCTAGACTGTATTTCTGATTAATTTAATTTTATCCTCATTGAAAAAAAATGCTTTTCTATAAAAAATGAGGACATTGCTAAGTGACCCCAAACCTTTGAACGGTAGTGTACACACAATGATAGCAAAAATATATTCTATTCTATGACATACCGACTAGAAAACACACAAAAACTCTTTAACGCAGCATTTGTCACACAAGATTAATGACTTATTGTATTCCTCCAAATGCAATTTTTGTAAGTGCATTCATACAAAAATACCTGCAAACCCTCCCGTAGACTGCGGGATTCACGTATATGTGTGCACATGTGTGAACACTGCAAACCTGGCTGGGTGTGTATGTGTATGCACAGCGTCATGTTTCAATGACATCATTTAATGAGAGCATTGATGTCAAAAGTAGGGTAATTGCGTCGGCTGTCGTGTCACCATACACCTTGGCAATTACGGTGTCACTCAACGATTATGGTTCATTATCTCTCTGAGAGGCCGGCAGTCCAAACAATGGACTCGCACAAACCCTAAACACTAATTGCTAGCAGACACAAGTAGACGTGGAGCCAGCTGAAGTGGTATATATTTAGCTTCTGTGGAGTGTATGGGAATTATGAGGGTGAGTTACACAAATATGATTATTAGATTTCACTTGATGGACACATGAGCATAGCGAGAAGTACAAGTGTGCCATTTAGCGATGGATGTAGCTGTTAACTACAGTGCAGAGGGACAGGACTGGAGGGTTTAGTGGAAAAACCTAAGAGCCACTTGAACGGTGGAATTAAGGGTAATTCAGGAAAAGGATATCGACCCTTTTTAACTCAAAAAGTTGGAAAAGTTGAGGAAAACTTGGCTCTACTTTGACTCATTAAATCCAGACAACGGAACACGAGTGATCTGCGCTCAATGGAATCTCTGTTGGACGTGATATTATTTATTAAACTTTGTTCCACATTTGTAGATAAAGATTTTTCCCATGGTTACGTTGGTACTGTCCACCATTTTGTGCCCTCGCTGACCCCGTTGCCCTCTGTGCACCAGTTGAGACCTTATAAGGCAGCGTGGATTCCTCTGGCTTGTATGCTTCATATTATCTTCACATCCCCCTTATTCAATATCGCTGATGATTATCTTTGTTGAAGTTGAGGCCCATGACCAGGAGCCTCCGTCCTTTTATGCACAACTGGATCTCGGTTCATGTTTTTCATGTCATAGTGTAAGAGTTGTGTAATTGGTTTTGTTTCCAACAGATGGTTGTCCGCTGTTGCTGTGAACTATTGCAAACTCTGCAGTGACTGTTTGGAGACGAGCAGATTTAGTTACATTCATTGTGCTTTCTTCAACAGGTACAGATGTTTTACAGGAAGTTTGAGCTGCACCACCCAGGCGATGACAATCAAACTCAGTCGGTTGTTGAATAACTTTTATATAACCACACTTCGTTTAGTCTCACGTCATGCTATTGAGCTCACTTGGCCTGAAATTCTTGTTAGCAGGTGAAAACAGTTTAGTAAATACAACTGCAATGACGCAGAAAATTTCAGGCTTGTTTTCATTTTTGCATGACTTGCTAATCAAATCGTATTTCAACAGTATTTTTTCTCGATGAGTCACGGTGAAATGTCTCCACTTAGCTCCTTGTTAAAATTATAATTCCTCAAATTTCACTCCCTATAAATTGTAGATACTCTACTGTATCATCAAGTGAGTTTTGTTACTAAATAAGACACTAATTAGGCAGCTATTTGTCAGAAGGACAATAAATTAGTACCTGATGCATCTTTATACACAGCAATACACAAACTTAAGTAGCGTCAAAGCAGAAGTTAGTCTGTAGTTTGCCTTTTTTATGTGATTCATTCAAATTTTAATCTGATCTTCCATTAAAACATGCAGAAGAATGACCGTTACCTTCTTTTGCTTTGCCTGTTTGTCAGCAATAGCTGTTAGTTCTGTCCTCGGTGAGAAACACAAAAGTGACCCCTTGTTTTACCAGTTGAACACTTTAAATATGTTGTAGTGAGATTATCCTCAGCTGTAGCATGGGTGCAGTTTATTTCCCCCTTCCAGTCGACAATACTTTTTTTTTTTTTTTTGAGAAACATGATTGCAATCAGTCTCAAACCTATGTCTTTTATTATTGCCACTATAATTACAAAGATCCCCAGGCCTTAACAGAATACAAATTTAACACAAACCTCAATGTTTCTTTAACCCTAACTTTCCACCGAGTGTAAACAAGTAGTTTTTGTGTCTAAATCTAACTATATTTTAACAATAGCTCAGCCAGGGTTATTTCTCAGTGATTTCAAATGAAGCATCAAATCAGAAAACACTGCATGTCCATTGAATGGCACCTCCACTCACTATGAATCATGAATGTAACTACACTACATGACAATCTTTCACCCTCTCTACACAAAATTACATTCCTTTACAACTGAAATGCATTCTCATTTACATTACGTAGTAGTAAAGGCCTCCAGATTCAAAGAGCCACATAGCAACAAGGAGAAGGAGGGAGGATGGAGGCATAAGTCAGCAACAGCACTTTCACCCAGGAGACCAGAGTTTATGTCCTGTGTGAGACCATTATTCTTACACATAGGTTTGGGTTTGACATGTTGCTTTCTTTTGGTTCTCACTCAAGGTTTTGGTACTAAAACTATGTGATTAGATTTAGGACAATATCACGCTTTGATTAATACCTTCGTAATTAACTGCATGTTAGAAGTCTTGTTAAGTTTAGGCACCAAAGCTACATGGCTACGTTTAGGAATTTAGGTTCAAATACGACTTTTCACTACATGTTTGAAGCTTCTCTACCAATTTTCTGGGTCACCAGGGTTACGATTCCCGTCCCATCTAATATCTGACTGGTTGGCTGAAAAGAAGCCCCATGAAAGAAATAAAATAAATGACAACAATATGCGGACAAGAAATGTATTTGTGCTACATGACAAACATAATCAACAAAAATACACTTTCCCATCAAAACATAATAGAGAATGCAGTTTAGTTGTTTAGGCATATAATTTTGCGGAGACAGGGCTGGCAAACCTAATCAAAAATGAGGTTTTATTTCCTGTAAAATCTCAGGAGTTGTAACACGGAGAGACACAGTTGAGTGAATGTCTACATGGAGACTCATTAGGAGCTGGGGTTGCATAGCTAATTATGGTTGTGTCGGGCCGTGATGGTGAGGCGCTCCTTGCTGTGTGGTGGAGCCACAGAGGCTGCACAAACATCTCCTCAGAGGCCCCGGCTCCTTGTTTAATGAAACATCGCAGGGGCCCAGCGAATGCACACAGAGAGGCACAGCACAATCTGATGGACAGTGTCACCGGGGCCATGCCAATTATGTTTTCAGCAAAAAGCCCACTCCCCCCTTCATCTGTACCTCCCGCTCCCCGCTCAGACATAGAATAACAGGGCAGAGATATGATTACTAATCTGACCCCCCAAACGCCAAACACTAAAAATGTCAGGATTTGTTTGTTCAGTCATCAAGAAGTGTTTCAAACTGAAATGGGGGTCTGGAGGGATGATGGTATAATGAGAGTTTGCAGCTTCAGATGTTTGTTTTTGTTCTGATTGGGTTGCGTGAGGCTTGATGTGTCTCTGAGTGCTCACTGGACTCATTATGGTTGTAGCAATCTACTTTTAATAGCTGCAATTTGTTGGGTCTACCAGAACTGGTGCCCTGGACTCCACAGGATCACAAAGACGTGCTTAGCTCCGGCCAAAGTAATGTGATACAGTAAACATGATCTCTGACTGTGGGGCTTGGTGGTGTACTGTATGTCAAGTCTTCTGTCTGAGCCTCTGAGGATCAATTGCTGTTCTCAGCTACAACTTCTTCCTCTCTCCTATTCAGATCGTCTCTGTTAAGGTGCCTCTGCTGCTCTTTTCACATTTATGAGGATGTGATTAAATGTTCTTCTTATTTCATTCATTCAAATTTGCTGGCAAAGGTATTTCACCCGCCTGACAAAGAAGAATGGATGTTTCATTTGTCACTTTCTGTACTTGTGTCGGCGCTAGACATCACATATGTAACTGAACAGAGAACAAGAGGCAGGGGAATAGAAGAGAAATTGGGCACAGGGAGCATTACTTGAAGGTGATTTAGCATCTGGTTTGGATGTGAATGTGATCAGAAGAATAGGTACCAGTGGGTATTGTCTGTGAGAAAAAGATCCGTCTCTTTGTCAGCCGGGGCTCCACTCTTTCTGAAATCATTGGCCCTACATTTATACGCTATTTGCACTTGCACTAAAAATGACTGGAAAGCTTACTCTGTTATTTTATTCTTTTGTTGTATTGATACAGTCCAGATTGTAGGTATTTTACCACCTAAACATTTATTTTCTGGCTTCCTACCTCAGCACATTCAAACTGAAATGCAACAATGGATGCTATAATAAAGTGCTAAATCTGGGGTTAAATTTAAATAGGTTTACATGAATATTCAAAGTCTTATGTGTAAGATATAGCCCGTTTAACATACGGTGTCCAAATTAAAAAAGTAATTGAACACTTGGCTGCTAAATGCTTCTTAGGCCGCTGTGTTTTTTAAATGTTCGCTCATGCACAAAAGAGCTCACAGAGATGAGAATTGTCATTCAGATTGAGTTGAGGTCAATTAAAGAGGTGTCCATGTAGATGAACAAGGAAATAATGAGGCCCAAAAGGATGAACACAGACGTACGCAAGAGTCTTCTGTATGCACAGATTCAGATTCAGCCACATACATTTAAACTCATCGGACTAAATCACATCATCAGCTTGAACGCACTCCTAAAAAAATGTACACACAAAATCTCCCGATCTCAATCAAACTGAGCTGTAGTCAACTTTCAGAAGACTAGACTGAAGGCAGACACACAACAACATCCCAGAACTGAGGGTGGCTGCAGGGAAGGCCTGGCTGTGCATCACCCTTTGAGATGCAAAATCTTGTAGTCACTGACCACTAAGGATTTTCACCAAATCTTAAAGAAGACAACTGTGTTTGACATTGTGGGTATTTTGTTCAGTTACTTTTGGACCCTAAACTTTGGACTTATGTACTGAAACGGCATTTATCTGCCACATTGTGATATCTATTCTGACTTAAACTTTCTCAAATTAAATCCAGTGATTCAATGTTGTAGTCATTGCTTTATTTAAATAAAATGTGTAACTGTCGAGAGATTTGTGGTCTGAACTACACAACTATTAAACAATAAAAAAAATATAAACAAATGGGCAACTTACTAAAATACTATGCTACTCTCTGCAGGAAAATGTACCATATAAAAGCGGACGTGAACTTATACCTTCCTTTTCCTGTCTTTATTCTCATGTAAAGCAGCAGGGGAGCCACTTAGCCAACAATGGCAGATAAACCTAAACACATCCAAAGGCAAAAAAAAAGGCCAGTCAATGAACAGCAGCGGGGCTCGGAGTGAAAGACGTGGTCATGTCTTTATTTTTGTTTAACAGGATTAGCAAGCCCATGAAAGGCCCACAAAGTGACACAATTAGGGGCAGTGTCAGTTTCGCTTTACAGTTTCAAGGGTTCCCACTTCTCCCTTCCGGGCGAGGAAGCTCGGCGGAGCTCTGCCCCAGAGCCAAGATCACCTCAGCGAAGCCTGAAGGCGTGGCTCAGTGTGACATGAGGGCCTCTTCCACTCCTTCACCCCCTGCAGCGCTCAGCTCATTGGACGCCCAAAACACAATTAAATTCATCTAAAGCGGGACCGCTGGCTGCTCGGCTGATCTCTAATATGCGTAAGAAGGGAAAATAAATCTAATTGCGTGTTATTGGTCTCAAGTTAATCCCCCATGCCATGACACTAAAGTGAGTTTTGGCGGGTTCACGCTCCGTGGTCCTGCAGCAGCTCACTGTGGGAGGAGTTTTGGTGGTAACAAAGCCAAAGGGCTGCACTTGACTCCTGACAGGGGCTGAAAACCACTAAGAAGCTTCTTAAGTGGCCGTAAGTCTTATCAAGTGCACACTCTTGTATGTAAAGAGCACCACAAGTGAGTCCACACACAAGTGAAATGATGACGTCAGGACTGCAGCAGCAAGTGATATAAGGTTTCAGTTTCTTGTGCGTTTGCATTAGTGGTGAAAGGATTATGAAACCTTGGCAAGTTTCCACTGACTGCAGACCTGGGAGGTAAGACGCAGTGATGTGAATTAATTGTTTCATTACACAGTTTTGAGACATATTAGATGGGATTAATATGCAATTACCCCGTCTGCCAGAGACACCTGATCTGATTTCTAAGAGCTATGCTAAACGAACCAAAGCAATATAAAACATTTAACTCGCTGTTTGGTTTCTGAAATGGCTTCCAGTCCTGTAGCAATCCTGTGAGCGGATTGCATTTTTCTCCAGTCTCACCATAATTGGAGCCTCACTTTTGCCCTTTTGTACATATTATTAAGTTGTTAAAACTATCAAGCCAGTGGTTGAGCATTTAACCGGATAGCCACACGCATTGTTAATCCTTTCTCTGTTATTCCAACTAGACAAGATTTGGCCTCTCTCAAGGTTTTTCTTTGTCTAAAATACCTTTCATCTGTGCATATGGTCACAAATGTGTTGGTGCAAAAAGGCCAAATAGCTCATGGTGTAAATAGGACCCAGACGATGGAGCTCCAACATGGATGGAAACAGTTTTCTATCTTATTTACTTTGGAACGAACAGGGAAACCACCTATTTACTTCCAAGCCCTTCTTCTTTAGAAGATACAAGTCTGCCTTTAATTTAGTAAGCACTTCAACAACTTAACACAATGAGTACTAATGGTTCTCCCTTGGATTGTGGCCCTGCGGCGTAGGAGATTTGCAGCATTGTAATGGCCTCCTTTTCTGCGCACAAAACACCAAAGAGACAAGTCAACTAACCTCAGATGACACTGGATTCGGCTCAAAGCGTGAGGGTTTTTTACTCGTTACACCCGCTGTTTATGCACCACTGGTGGCCACTAAAACGTCCAACCAGGCCTAAAAGCAAATTCCCAGCTGTAGGACGCCAAGACTGAGTGGCGGTTTGTGGTCTCCTCCAACATGGATCTTGCCTTCAGCGTGGTGTGCAAAGACATGAAACTATCTAATTAGAGTCTTAAATGAAACCTCCAAGGGTTCTGTGATGGGTAAAGAGGGAACAATTGAACAAAGCAGCAAACTAAGGTTAATAAATGTGATTTATTTATTATTATGGCCCACAGGTTGCCATAATGAGATAATATTCATATTTTTAAGGCCAAGAGAACAGAATATTTTATTTTAAACAAACATTATGCTGACATCTGTTTTTCTCTCCATGCATCAATTTCACCTCTCAAAACTGTCTTTGCATCTACTGAACTAGCGTTATGAAGTCAAATTCAGTCAAGCCTCTCTTTGGCACAATTTATAATGGTATCAAATCAGGCAGAAGCAGGTACCAGCTAGTTTATAGTGCAATTATTAGCAATTAAAGATGGTAAATCATCCGATGAAGCTCCAACGCCCATCACAGACATGATAAAACTGGAGTAACAAGTCCCTGTCATGTAGAATGGGAGTAGGCAGTAGCACAATCCATTGTGTTTTCTTAGAGGAAAGAATCGCCTTTCTAGTAATGTTAAGAGTCTTCGATCACTTGTCCACTTATCTGCACTGTCCTGCACACGGAGCCTCTGTTTAGTGTTTAGATAGCATCTTTTGTTAGCCGTGTAGCTTCTTCCTTTGTGTGGTCAAGCATGGAGTGGAGGAGTCTTACAGACAGAGAGAGAAAGGGAGAGAGCAGTGAATGCTGCAAACATCAGTGAAATCCAATGAGCACATCCCTTTTAACGCTGCTAAAACCAAGATTCAGTGCTGTATCTGTCTGCTTCAAAAGTTGTAAAACAGGAATTCAGTGGGTGGGTAGAAGTTTGGAGCTTTGTTATTCCTCCGAAAAGAGCAAACAATGTAGAGTTCCTTTTGAATTTCATTCTAATATATATTTATTTAATCCAGAAAGCAGCATGTAGGCACCCCTATAGCTCAACAGGTTGAGCTGGCGACCCATGTACAGGTACTACAGTCCCCAACACAGCGGTCATGGGTTTGAGTCCGACCCATGGCCATTTACTGCATGCCTTTGCCCCACGTTTTCTGTCTTTCTCTCCACTGTGCGCTTTAATAAAAGGCAAAATGGTCCAAAAATAATAACAATGATCTCCTATCATTTATTCATTTGAATTCACTGATAAGAGTATACTCCTGATGTTGACACAAGCTATGATTATCTGTATTTTAACTGATGATACGCAGGCTTTAATGCACATACATACTTCAAGACCAAAAACCTGCAAGCTAAGGAGTAATAAGTGTTATCATTGGATTAGCTGCTTCATAAGTCTGCTTTCCGCTCCCATAGGTCTGGAAGAAAAGTCCTTTCACACGCAATTGAACCCAAAGTTCATATCCTTATACATCACACCAATTATCTCAATATCCGGTTATACAGAGGCTTTAAACTTGAGGAGTACGGGTAACTCTGGACCCAAACTTACTAAAGAGGTATTAGATGAATGTTGAGGGCTTATTTATGTTCCCCGTACGTTAATTACTGCGGGCAGATTCAAATAAAGGTGCAACAGATTAAGTAAATTTAATAATCAAACGTTTTTCTACTACTATTGCAGTGTCATTATGTAATGTTTAGTTGTGTCAGGATGTAAATGTTTTACATTTTTTGTGAGCTTTCTATTTCAGGTTTTGGAAAATAAAATAATTTACAGGCACCACAACATATTTTTTATTGGCATCTGCTGCCATCATTCGTACGTTAAACACATTCCAACAGTAGCTCAGCAGTGATGATGTGGAAACAAAACAGAATCGGGTCAGAAGAGAAAAGACAGCAGTGCAATTCCATATGCAGCCCCAAACTAACTAAATTAGAATTACAACTTTCACTCTTTCACTTTTACACTGTTTGAATTTCCCTGCTTTGCCTTTCTATCTGAGACCGATTTTCTCCTCAGTCTCCATTTTTTCCTCTCTGGCTCGCAGCCTCTTTCCCTCACTGTGTTCTTTCAAAAGAATAAGGGGAAACAAGAATATTATCATGAGCAGTCAGGCGAGTAACAGCCGCCACGTTTTTCTGAACAATAATGGATACAGTGCTTTGTCCTAACCCTTGAAATGGCCTGTAGGAAAAAGGAGGGAAAAAAGCCAGCAACGAGTTTAACATAAGTGCCATACATATATGTGAATAAATCAGTTTATATTTTAGTTATTCTGCAGTTAAACACCACTGCAGAGGCCTAGAGGAGTAACAGAGCGAAGCTGGGTGAGAGAGAGCAGGAACCTCTTTTGGTATCTAAATGATTACAATGAGTCCCTTTCAAGCCATAGCGGCCATCGCTGTGACTTGATATGATTTTTATCAGATGCTGAAATGCTACATTACCAAGTGGGCAGTAAATTATGTCTAAACCAATTACAGTGGGACTCTGTGCGGCCCAACAGAGGGAGGGCAGGATGGGAGGGAGATAGAGGGGAGGGGAGGGTGGCGGCAGGAATGAGAGGAGGATATGATAGGGTGGGTTTTTGGGGGGTGAGGGGCATGGCTGGAGTTTGTCTTGATTAGTGGAGTCTGGGGGCGCATGAGAGTCTGGCGATAAGGCCTCGTCCAGGGAGAGAGACAGAGTGCGAGTGTGTGTGTGAGAGAGACTGAATTAGAGTAGAAATGCACATAAACAAAGGTAAGTATGAGTGTGTAGCTGTCTCATATGTGTGCGTGTGTGTGTGTGTGCGTGTACTGACGTAGATTCATGTGTGCATTTAGGGAAGGTGTGAGTCTGTGAGAGGTCAGAGAAATCAAAGAGCTGAGGCCTGGGAAAGCGTGTTTCAAAGCTGCCCCCAATAAATGAGAAAGCAATAAATTAGCCCCAGTTGCTTAATGCTTGTCGAAGGAAACCGCTGATCTGGTTTCATGTATCTGACCAGTGAATCGGTGCATGTGCCCTTTTAGTATTGTCAAGAAAATGTGAAATATATCACAAAGAATGGCTACATTATCACAAATTATGATTTAAAAAAAAAAGAATCAATAAACTGTTACTTAATCATGGAATCCTAGTTTGTTTCTTTACATCAACCATGATAATGCCAATTAAACTCAAATCCTCTCACTTTCACATGTGAAAATGTTTAATGTTGTGGACAAATGTGTGAAATTGTACCCATAAACTTGTCCTCCACAAAATCCATCCAAACAGGTTTTAATTGTCTTTTCATGAATAAAAAAGCATGTCAGTTTATATTTCCTTACACAAAAACTGAATTCAGATGTCAGTTTGTCTGAGTATTATTATACTACTAAAGTGCACGTGTGCTTGTGCATGTGCATGTGTGTCTTATCCTGTCCATCTACTCTAATTTGTTTATCCCCATCTTTTTCATAAACACCATTAGAGGGCAAATAGGTGTTCATAAAGTGGAATGGCTCTCCCTCCAATTTACTCCGACAATTAAGATAACGCGAAGAGACTCAGCTGAGCATCTTTATTGGCTTCTCTTTTGAAGACGAATGGACTCGCCTTTCCCTGTCGCTTCTGTGCAGCTGATTCTGCAGACCTGTGCAATGCGGCTCCATGATTTATTTATTCACTGTAGTGAGTCGTCATACTGAACTATCAAAATCTCCTTCATGGGAAAGATAAACGGCAACAAAAACAGCAAGATCAATGGCAACATTTTTATGGAAGTGTAGAAGTACTAATGAGCAATAAATAATCATCAGAAAGCTGAAAATTGACCCCAGCAGCATCCACACTAAAGTGCACATTCCCCCTTCATGCTTTTATCCCTGTTTATAAATTTTGTGTTTGTGCACTTCATTTATTCCAATAAAAGGCTATTGGCCTGTCATGTTTAATCCCATGTTTTGTACATGATAAAATCCAGTTTCCAGTTGACCCCATCACTGGAACAGAATACTAAATATGAACAGAAAAATGAACCACTTTGCTGTATAAAACCACCTGAGCCATAATCGAGAAACAAAATCTTTCATCCCACGGCCAACATTTGCCTTTTTTCTATTTGTGCGTCCATTTTATTGTTAAATCGGGGCTTTATAACTGAAATAAAAATCCCCTTTCTCTGTAATGTTTATTCTGCCTTTTCCCATATCCGCTCCCGCTCTGTCTGTAGCCTCCCACCCCTATTCACCATATTCCCGGATGTGAGCGGCTTGGAGCCAGCGATAGACTGCAGATGAAAGGGGAGAAAGAAGGGGGAAGATGGTAATGAGGCAGAGGGAAGAGACAAGAGGTCCCTGCGGGGACTCCGACGCCTCGCGGGACTTGTTTTGCTGTCAGACCACGCTGGCCCCCACGTCCACAGCTCCCCATGGAGAAGATGTGTCAGAGGATGTTCTGGGTCAGCCATGGGAAGAGACCATGTCTGAGCAGATAACAGCTTTCTGCCAAATTACCACTGATGTGTTTGATGTTGGGAAGAGTAAATAAAAAGAAAAGTGACGTGGACTAAGGAGTAGAAGCTGCTGAGATGAGAATGTGAGATCCTTCTAATGTGTATATAAGTAAGCGAACAAACATGAGTCTTTCCAGTGACAGCACAAAGAGATATAAAGTCCATTACTTTAATGAACAATATCCACAATAATTCAATGCATCCTCCAAAGTCATCAGGCCTTTTTCAACGGTGTTAGCTCGACAGCTTCCGCAAGTGTCAGGCAGCACCACTCTACGTCATCCTGTGAGCAGTTCTGCTTTTGCTCAACAATTTACCACTTTAAAAGGCCCAATGGCCAATCTGCAGACAATCGTCCCCTGTAACACTATCTGGGCCCTGTTGATAAAATGCAGATGTGGCTCCTCTCAATGTGAATTTGTGACCCATTAAGTAGAGCCCCTCCTCTTTCCTCACCACTCCATCCCTCCTCTTGGCAGAGACTCCAGGCTGCCTTTTCACAAGCATTCCCCAAAAGCAGGTATGTGGATAGTATCAGGCTAACGAGTCACAATGGTGAATTTGTTCAACAAGGAACACCGCATTACTTAAATCCAAGTGTGGCTCTCAATCTCTTTGAGATCTGCGGACTAGATTGGCGCGGTCTCCCCAGCGTCTCGTTTAGGGACGAACAAAAGGTGAATTCAAGCGCTCCCTTTGAGGTTCACGAGACCCGACTCTGGTCTATTGATGTCAAGTCTCCCTTCAGTCTCCCAAAATGTCTCCATTGGTCAGCCATCATCGGTGCGTTCAGACAACAACATTTGCAGCAGTCTGGTTGTACCTAAGCTATGAGAACAATAAAAAAAAAAACTCCTGAACAAAGGAATCATATTGACAGGATGACACAGATACACATGTACAAACCAGAGTTACCTTCAACTGACTGCATACACACTAACTTTCCCACCATTACCTGAGTTTGTCACTTTGATCTTAGTCATAACCACAGCTGTGCACTCAGCAGCGTGCGTGCTATGTTTGCTTTGGACAATAGAGTATTTTAATTGTAGGGTAGTTTGAAGCCAACAATACAACAAGTTCTGCAAGGTTATAAAATTGAGCTTTGTAGTGCTTTTCTGTAGAAAGATGCATCATATTATTACTATGAGGTGGCTGATGATGTAGGAAGACAACAAACACAACTGGATAAATAGAATTTTATTAGAATTTAAACCTATAAATACACTTAATAATATTTTGGTGCCTGTTGTGATGGTACCCATGTCAACTTTGACAGGTCACCTGCACTGAATTTAATTTAAATCTTATCAATGTGGAATACTAACAACATAAATGGACTGAAATTCTCCACACTCTTTGCAAGTCAGCTTCTTTCTGATGGTGTTTCAATAGCTGCCATAAACAGCTCTGAGATCTTCTAATCACATTAGTCTCTCAATGTTCGGCTCAGTGTTAAAGCCAAAAGTGTTAAAAGCAGCTATTAGGCAATAAGATAAGGCTGGTTTGAGCAAATCATCCATGAGTTTAAAGATTTATCAGTTATTTCCTCCTTTATTGCAATGTTCTGCAGACAAACAATCGTATCAGTAACATAAGTCCTTTCATGTTACAAACTCATCTGTCTGGAATGTGCCCTTGCATGTTTGATTAGTCATTGTGTTGGACTGATAGTTTCAGTTTCACTGTTTATCTATGCTTAGTGTGTAATTGCATGAAAACAAAATTAGTTCTTTTAAAGTGAAATAAGTAGCAAATAGTCACATGCAGTAAATACACACTGGGTACTAATAAGAGAACAGCCACCATGTTATAGATGGTCAAGTTTCTCTTTATGTCCCTACAGTTGTAAATTTTATTTCATGACTTCCATGTCATTCTAGTAAATTTTGCTTTGACCACTTCAACCACTTCTGATCTGAAAGCAGCCAAATAACAGTGTCCCAAACTGTTTATACTGACCTCATTGTTCAATTTGTAAAGATCCCCCCTCATCTGTGGCTTGGCCCAGTACTGCCTCTGGCTATGCTTTTACATACTCTGTGATCTAGCTCATTGCACCACTTCACTGTGAATGGAGAGAGTTAAAGTCAAAGCCTATGGTAACAGAGGACAGCATTATGGATGAGCAGCTTTGTGAAAAAGGCCCATTGGAAAAAAAGGCCTGTGACAGTTTAATTGGTCAAATTAGTCACGATATTCAAATCGTCTCTGTTGACCAGCCAGTGACTGAAGTGTGTACTACTCCAGGCCGGGCCAACAACAAAGCTCTGTCCAGATTGCAAATGAGACATATTAGGCTTTCCCCTTTCCTGCCAGCAAACCCTAATCCAGTGGCACAGCACTTTTTTGCCAGTGCAGCTCGTTGAAAAAGTTTCATTGCTACTTTCTGGCTACATGGAAACATTGAAAAGTCCTTTATAATATCTGTCAGCTCCTCCAGCCTCCAACATAAACAGGTGTTCCACCCAAGCCAGTGTATTTACTTATGTCAAGACTGTGCTTACATACACAGACACTCAACACACTTTTAACATTCTCTTTACTGCTACAGTCGAGCGCTGTTTGGCATCAGTGTCTGCGGCGGGCTACACTGTTTCTAGAAGACAAATTAAAGCCATCTAATTTGCCTGCTGAAAGACTTGCTCTGTATCGCAGGTGTCAGGGCCCAAAGCAGGCGTTAACTCCCTCCAGACACACACACACACACATAAAGTGCATGCTCACACTAACATGTATGCACGACGGCTACAAAAAATATCTCAAGCTATCACTTAAGTCCCTGCAGCATGGTTAACGTGGTTGTAAAACACGCTGGCCTGCATGCAGCTCCAGCTTGTAATAACTGGTGATGACAGTAATATGAGTTTGTGCGTGTGTGTAGATGATGTGTGTGATTGTGAAAAATGTATATAAACGTGTTGGCGCAAAGAGAACGATTACTTGGGATTAGCTGAAGGAACAGTTAAACATTTTGGGAAACACATTAAGGCTTTTTGTCCTCATTTCAAAAGTGAGATAAGAAGATCAGTATCAGCCTCATGTACGTTAGAAGCAGAGGAAAGCAGCCAGCTTGGCTATGTGCAGAGCTGATAATGTTTCAACTAACACATTCTATTCAGTTACAAGTATTTGCAGAAATCTTCTATTTTTGCATATTTGTCACACTTAGATGTTTCAGATCAAACTTAATTTAATGTAAGACAAAGATAAGCCGAGAAAAAAAACTAAATGCAGTTTTCAGATGAAGGAAAAATGCTGTCCAGGCCATCTCACCCAATGGGAAAAAGTAATTGCCCCTTCCATTACCAATCTACCAAATGACTAAATTCATTTGGCAATCGGGTTTGATTTCACCAGCCATGCTCACATATGATTACTGCCAGGCTTGTTGAACCTAAGCATCACTTAAATAGAACCTGTCTGGTATTGTGAAGTAGCGAAGAGTCTCAAAAAGCAGCACATGATACCACGTGCTAAAGAGATTCAAGAACAGATGCAAAACAACGTGATTGACATTTATCAGTCTAAAAAGGGTTACAAAGCCATTGCTAAGGCTCAAGGACTCCAGCAAACCACAGTGAGAGTCATTATCCTCAAATGGAGGAAACATGGAAGAGTGGTGAACTTTGTCCAGCCGACCAACATTTCTCAAGGACACGTGGACATCTCATGCAGCAGGTCACAAAAGAACCCAGATGAACATCAAAAGATCTGCAGACCTGACTGGCCTCAAGGTCCATCTACATGATTCCACAATAAGGAAGACACTGGGACAAAATGGCATCATGGGAGAGTTGCAAACCAGAACATAAAGCTTCGTCGGGCATTTGCACAAAAAATACCTGGATGAGCCCCAAGACTTTTGGAATAACATCCTGTGGACTGATGAGTCAAAGAAGGAACTTTTTGGAAGACATGGGTCCGTTATATCTGGTGTAAAACCAATAGTGCATTCCACAAGAAGAAGATTATACCAACAGTGAAACATGGTGGTGATGGTGTGATGACTGGGGCCTGCTTTGCTTCCACTGGACCTGGACAATTTGTCATAATTGATGGCGCCACGAATTCTGTTTTCTATCAGAAAATCTGGAAAATATCCACCATCAGTTCATGATCTAAAGCTCAAGTACAAATGGGTTCTACAGCATGACAATGACCCAAAGCAAACAAGCAAATCCCCCTCCGAGTGGCTCAAAAAGTCTGGATTGTAATCCACTTGAGATGCTGAGGCAAGACCTTGAAAGGGCAGTTTATGCTCGAAAATGTGGCCAAATTATACCAATTGTGCAGAATAGACTGGTCACAAGCTATCCCAACCTTTTAACTGAAGTTGTTGCTGCATACGGTGGACCAACCAGTTATTAGGTTCAGGGGGGCAGTTACTTTTTCACAGGGGTGACAAAGTTTTTCAATAATTCTTCAATAAGCCATAATTTAAAAATGGCATTTTGTGTTTTATGAGTTAACTCTGTATAATAGTCAATACATAGAAATATTATTTTGATGAGATGGAACATAAAAGTCTGAGAAATATAAGATTTGCTTTTCAAATACTTTTGCACAGCACTATATGTTAAATGACAAAGGCTGACAAGATTTTTTTGTTGTCTACAATATCTGTACCCACTACACTCAGAAAAAAAAATCCCTTTAAAAACTGTGAAAATTTGGCAGCAAGGATGCCACAAAAAATACCATAAGTATATGGAATATTGTCATATACAAAAAGCTGTAACACTGTCTCTGTGACATTGTGTAAGAATAATGGCATATATCTGTATCAGACATTTTCAGTGCATTTAAATAAGTACCGGTAAAACTGTTTTATGGTCACACATATTGTGAAAGAACAGATGACTGTAAAGATACAGATTTCTTGATGTACAGTTTGGAATTTTTTTTGCAGTCAACTTGCAAATTAATGTATTTTCTTGTGATTTCACCAGATATTATCTGTAATTTAATAAAACAGGAAAAATAACAGTAAAAAAACTTGCCATTTTTCAATCCTTAATATGCATATTGTTTTTTTCATTCAAATAACAACTGTCTGTAGAACCATGATATTTTTTGCTGATGTCAATACAGTAAAAATGATAGAATTTTATCGTCAAACAGTGCTAAAGTATAGTTTAAAAACACAGATTTTTAATGTGGATTTTATTTACAATTTTGGCCTATTTTTCATAGTTGACATGTCAATTATTACTTTCTGTGATTTTTCTTGTTATTGTCTGTAATTTATCAAAAGAGGGAAATTCTGTTGCCGCAAACGGTTTAAAAAAAAAAAAAAAAAAAAAGCTTAATTCTTTACGGTGTATGTTAAAGGTTACCGGTTAGGTTAAAATATTCTTCCACAAAACACTCAAAAATGTGTTGTTTATTATTCCTTAACTTGGAGTTTTGACCTTTCTTGTAAAGAATTATATATGTGCAGAATTTGACACAAGAAGTTTGTTTTCATCTTCATTTGCTGAAGGAGGACAGTTGGTCTGAGCTGAAGTCTTGAAAAGTTGCACATATAATTGTGATTTGTTGCAGGCCGATCACGGTCCAGTATGGACATGGTTACACATGTTAAAGAATAGACTTTTTGTGTTCAGTAGTTAACCTTTTGCACATTCATAAATTCTGGACTTTTAACAGTTCATGTAACTTATAAATTTTAAGAACTAAAGGGTCGATGCAGACGGCTGCCCTCCACTAGCCTCCCGATAAATGAGCTTTATCCTCTCCACTGTCACTGAGTGTTGCTCAAAGGAAGTCGTTTGGTTTCTTTACAGTATTGTAAGTTCTTGACCATAACATCCCCAAAGTCTGAGATGACTTTGTTATTTTCACTTCTTTTAGTCATGCAAATTTATAATATTAAAGTTGTATCTCAATTGAAAAGTCAATTTCTGTTCTAAATGTGCAATATACAGTTAGGGTTTTTATGGGTATGGAAAAGCTCCAGCTTATAGAAAACAAACTAATAGGGGGCAATTAAAATGCTTTGTGAGGGGTAGACCTCCTCTCACATTTACTCTCTAGCTCGCCGTCCTGTACTGGCAATAAACATTACCACTGACTGTAAATTTTCCTCAAATTTGAATGTAATTTCTAAGACGATGCACCTGTATCACCTGCTGTAGCCAGAGATGTTGCATAAAATAACCTATAGTCTGTCTGGAAATTGCTACAGTACACACAGCTGTAAGTTTTAATAATTTTTTAAACAAATAAGAAACTGTTAAGATGAAGGTGTTAAGTTGTTTCACCAAACAAATACAAACACAACTAACTTCTTCCCCCCTGCTTCCTGTCCTAATGCTAAGCTAAGCTAACTGCATTTTGGCCTCTGCAGCATCATTAAAACTTACCCAAGACTCTCAGAGAGTGAAGAGCACATTTTCCAATATGTCAAACTTTTCTAAAGATGTTTTTTGTTGTGTTTTTAAAGAAACCAAAAAAACCCAAAGTGGATCCAGCAATAGAGGGAAGCGTGGAGGTTGAGACAGAGAAGAAGGGACGGAAAAGCGATATTGCATATCGAAATGCCGAAAGTAATCATACTCATGAGGCACAAAGGCGTGCACTCCCCAGTGTTCGTATGTGTGATAATGTAGCTTGGCCTTCAGCCACTTCCAACAGTTAAAGAAAGCACTCGAGAAGAGAACAGAGGCTGTCCCTTCCACTTTACCTCCCCCCACCTCCCTCTCCGAGTCTCTCTATATAAATGCTTGGCAGTTTTACGCATGGCTGGGAGCAATTTCCCACAATGTGTAAATTAGTCAATCTCCCAAGTCAGTAAAGTGGCCTTTGATGGGGAGGACATTAATGAAGTGTACCATTAGGCCTCACATTTGTATTCTTAGGGGCTCTCCAAGCTTTTGATGTTGCGGGGCCCCATGGCTGATTATCCACATGCCAGCGCTGCATGCCTCTGTTACTTAGACAGAAAGGAGGGAGGGAAAGAGGGAGAGAGCAATGATGCTGGACATTTAAAAGTTCTCTCTCTCTCCTCTCGCTGGCCTGCTGGACTGTCCACGCTGTCCTGCTGGCTGTTTGAATTTGGCAGGAGAAAGAAAGAAAACCAGGGGAAGGAGAGGAGAGAGGCTGAGCGGTCCAAGAAGTGCAGTCGAGGAGCTGGACTTCTCCCTGACACTTCAAAGCGCTGTCTGGACTAAATTGCTGTGGACCGCTTCATTCAGAGTGGAAGGGCTTTCCCTTCGCAGATGACAGTTGCATGGTGACAAAGTTCAATTGGCACTGGTAGGACTGGAGAGGGAGGGGGGACAGATCAAAGCAGGACCATTGTAATGGTTTTGTTCCGTGGAAAATCGCTTTTTGTCCCTGGCCTTTTCAAGCCAACTCCTGGCTCCAGTCAGAGTAAATGGGATTTTTAACTCCCTTGTGTGGGTGGAAGGGTGAGGGGAGGTGGAGGAGCAGAGGGAGGGGAGATTCTTAGCCTCGGGGTAAGGAACTCACCCCCACCCCTACTACAGCTCCCCCTCCTCCTCAACCCTCCTCTGACAATGCAAGGCCAACTATGTTGATGTTATTGGGCCTTTCATCTGAACTCTGCATCATAATCTTCACAGGGAGAGTTTAGCAGAGCAATTGCGCAATTACATTTATTGTAATTACCAGAACGTGATGTGGCAATGACTTATGTCCTTAAACTGCTCTCCGTTGTGCTCTCATCTGCACTTGTGCACTCAGACTAATTCTTTTTTATACATAATTTTCCAGCCTCTTTGATTCACTCTAATTCTCAGCTTCACCCAACACTTTATTTCAGACGCTGAGGACATTGATTGCAGCCAGCATAATCAACATCTATGTCCCATCTTCTGTCTTCTTTCTCTCATCTGTAAAGTTTTGAAGCAGGCGAGATGAAGTTTAGGCTCAATGCTGAACAAGAAATGGTTTGTGTCCACATTATATCCATGTGAAAACTGATCTCTGCAAAGGCCCAAAGTGTGAGAAATATTTCTTACACTGACGTTACTGTTCTTGTTGACATATATTTCTCGTAGTATTCATTAATCCCTCTTTTCTCATCTAATTTGGTCGACTTTTTCCTGTGTTTTAAGTGTTGCATGCTGAGGGACAAAAATCATCAATATTGCTTGTGTTGTTTCATTTGATCAAACATTATAAAGTATTAAAAAAAACATCTGTGAAGATGAAATGCAAAAAGAAAGAAAAAAATGAAACTGCCTGTTTTTGCTATCTACCTCAACAAATCAAAACTTTCCACCCTTCAGGAAAATAAAAAATTACAGTATCCTCCCCCGTTTTGGCCCCTGTGATAACTTCACAAAACACTTCACAGTTTTTTAACCAAATGTACATATTCCATTAGTCACAATAAGTTTCTGACTGACTCTAAACTGACCATCAAAAGCATGTGTGTATGCCTCTACTCACACAAGGTATGAGGATATTTTAGTAGCCAAGTGCGTCAGACAGAGCCTGAGTTCGGTCTGTGTGATTGACTGTATGAGCTGCTGGCCAAATGTCTCCATTTTTTCCCTTGAGCTCGGGGAGAAAAGTGTTATTTCTTCAAAAGCCCCATTTGAGAAACCCCGCAAGCCTGTAATTGCTAGGGAAAAGGCCGGACAACCTGCCAAACCAAACACTTGAGAGGGAATTTGAAATATTGTAAACAGTAGAGTAACCCACTCACTGTCGAGACCGAGACTGGGGGGGAGAGAGGGGAGATGTGGGGGTGTTGGAGGGCTGTGGATGAAACATAAAGTGTGTGAAAAAGAAATACTTTCAGATTTATAAGCAGGAGTGATGACAACAGCTCGCCTTCTCTTTTTGAACCTCTCCGTTTAGTCAAAAGGAGCCGGGTAAAGACTTCTTTATTCTTACCTGTGGACACTTCGACTTCAACAGCTTTTTTCTGCTACGTTGAAGTTGTCAGTTCAGCAACACCTCCCACTCAACAGCCTTGAACAGTGAGTGTAGTTTATGATCACCAGTAACCTCTTTTATGTGTCGACACAATATTTTTCTTGTGCTGTCAAATAAAAGCGGGGGATTATTATTCTAGCGCGACCCCATTTTCCCGTCTTAATGACCCGAACTATGCTATCCTGGAGTAGGAACCATTAAAACCCAGTTTGGGTTCAGTGCAACTCTGCAGTTTTGTGGGCTGAAGCACCCACCCACACCCCCACCTCCACTACCTCCACCCCGCCCTGCTCTCCTCACTCGCCGTTTTTTTTTTTCACCTTCCCCCTTTTAAAAACCAAAATCCCCCGACACCAATTAGAAGGCAAAAACGGAAATCTTCGACCAAACATGACATTTACAGGCTGGAGCTCAAGATTTTTAATAGTTCCCCCACCCACCCGACCCCCACCCTCCAACACGTAGAATGCAGGAGCTCATGTGGATGCAAACATGCTCACACTGGATTTGTTGTTATTCTTGAGCTATCAAATGTTTTGTTTTTTTTGTAATTGTTTGATGTTCAGACCAGCAAGGAAAAGTGACACGGCTCCTTTCAATCATTTCATTTCATTTCATGTCAGACCGCCACCCTCAGCGCTGATCGGTGCCAGTCTCCACAAAATTACATCTACATGTGTTTGTATGCCTGCACTTTAACCAGACTTGACCACAGCATTAATTAAGATGGAAACACATCATTAACTCAGACCCCCCCCTGCCATCCCTCCCTGATCTAGGACTACAGAGGGTACACAAAAACACTTGGGTAATTACTGATAATTAAATCAATTACAGGCAGTCTCTGCCTTGCCAGCTCTGGATGGCGGCAGCTGTGTCAGGGCGCTACAAATATTTGAACAACACAATCCAAATATTCTCTGTGAGCCGTTTTCGCTTCGGAGCAAATCATCCGCCAACCTCGCTCTGACAGCAGCAGTCAGCGTGGCCATGTGGGCAGTGCCAGCAGGCGGCAAGGTCCCGATGAGCCTGAGCATTAACGACGAGGTGATTAGTCAGCTTTTCCTTCCTGCGGAAGAGGCTCTGCAATTTCATCCCAATCATAGTTTGCTTTGAAAGGTTTTTGGATGACTGTTTAAAAAAGGGGAGAAATTTGCAGGGGCAATTAAATTGTTTTTACTCTTTTTTTTTTTCTCCAGATTGCCATCTGGTCCTCTTGCAGTCATGGTTGACAGAAAAGAGATAAAATGGACCATTTACTGCCTCCTTAGGGGGTGGGCTCAGGCGGAGAGAGGGAGACACTGCAGGCCTGGGGAGCAGAATGCTTCGCAATATCTAACCTTTCACTCCGTTTCAGTTTTTCTCCTGCATTTTTGTGGCCAAACTGTCTCAGTAATAGCAGGCACCACCTTTCTTTGGTGTTGCCTTTAATTGCTATTTACAATAAAGTTGATTCATATGAGTGTAAAGATGCCGTGATTTATGTTTCAACATGAGTTGCAACAAGTCATGCAATGTCAGATCATTTTCTGTGGACTGTTCCAATATAAGCAGCCTTTTAACCGTCCTACCGGGTTTTTTGTGGCATTATTAACTGTGTGTGATGTGGAGCAGTAGGGTATGGAGGGGGGAGTTTATCAGATGCAGATTTGGTGGGGTAGTCGGCCACAGTGGGGAGTGGCCACCAATGTCTCTGCGTGGTTTTGATAAAGATAGAGATTTATGCTCTTCCACCATTTATGGGTCTGGGTCATTGTGGCGATGCCTACTTAGACCTGCCGCCACCTCTGTCTCGACATGCTGGGAGGGAGGCGGATATCATTAACCGCTCCTTACCCTTTTACCCCACCTCTTCCACTGTATCACCCCCCTGTCATGCCAACCGGGGAACAAACACTGATAGACTGGTGCCTCGATGAATTGCCACATGCATACAGTGACCTGACTGATAACGCATTTACCGTGAAGAGGTATAGATGTGACAGCTGCACAGAGGATTTCCCCACGGTGCCTCTGTTGTACCACTGTCTTTTAATCAGATCAAACACAGACATTAATATCAGGCCTGATTCACATTCATAGGTGATGATGTGAGGAGATTGTTGAAAGGGAAAATGAAACCTCAGCTCATACACATTCATTTTTTCTCCTGTGGATGAATGGAAGTAAAAAGGAACATAATTTCCAAAGTTACTGGTCATATCAATAAAAGCCTATTAGAACTTCATTACACTGATCAGGATTAAGATACTTCTGGCCGTCAATATAAACACGCTTTAATGTGAACATATACAATATGTTAGCAGTAAAAATATCAACATGAAGCAATTCTTAACACTGGATCCTCCCTTAGCGGAAGCTCCCTCAGCCACAGACTGACATGTGTTGCAGATAGTCCACAGAGGCTTCATTCGGAAGAGCGAGGGCGCAGAGGGCAGGAGGGGGAAGCAGTGCGCCGCTGCGCTTGTCCCCCCTGGCTTATTGAATTACCTAAATGAGCAGAGGAGACCAGGCTGGGGCTCTTAGTCGTTTGAAGTTTACAAATCATCCTGACTGCTCTGGGGCTTGGGGGGACGTCGCGAGGGAGGGAGCGGGTGGGGGGTGTCTTTTGATGCCTTAAATAAAAACATCAGGGAAACAAACAAACAAGGGAGAAACGGGGGATAAAGATGAACATGGTGAAGAGGTGGTAAGGGAACGCCATGCTACCCATAGCACCCTGGGAGTGGTGATGGCTGAGAAACCACTTCCTGTAAATGATGGGAAAATTGCATAAGTCCACTGTTGTTGTCTGGTTACATTCTTGTGTGTGAGTATGTGTGTGTTTTTTTGTTTTTTACATCCCGGTGGAGACTTCAAAGTAACTGCACACCAATGGAGGGAGACCTCCTGTCACTGCGGGGACTAAATTGAGATCCCCACAGGTCCAGACTGGTTTCTGAGGGTTAGGACGTGGTTTCAGAGCTAGAATTAGTTTAGGGTTGGCGTTAGACGTTCACTTGTGATGGTTAAGGTCAGAGTAAGGGGCCAAGGAATGGATATATCAATGGCGTGTCCTCACTTGGATGACACGTCTGTGTATGTGCATGTGCTTTTCTAATGTACAGTAAGGCTACATGCTGCAGTCAGTTAGCTTAGCACAGCACAAGGGCTACACACCAGACATATATCACACCAGATGTATTGTAGCTGTAAGACTGCCAGTAGCTACACATTTCACATGCCTTTCTCCTCCCCTTCTGTTATCTATCGTTACTGTTTTCAACATCCCCTTCACTAATGGAAACGCAAGCTACCACACTGAAAATTTACACTTTCGCAGAAGATTTGGATTGAGCTGTAACTCAGCCCTGGTAGTTTTTTGTGTGTTTGTTTTAAATTAGCAATTTCAATGACAGTACTTGCCTAATAGCATACATACGCGACAATCTGTCAAAAAAATCCCCTGAAACTATTTTTAAAAGAATGCTTCAGCTACATTGTTCACTTAGCACTGCCCAGTACAATTATGATAAGTTCAAACAAATACAAACCAATCAGAGTTTTTTTCTAGTCTTAGAGCAGAATGATAATGAGGTGCAGTCAGACCATTCTTTACTGCCGTACTGAATTCTGTACTGCAGAACTGTCTAGCCATGCGAGACTACTCCACACTGACACTTTTTTCATTTTAAAACTGCGTTCAGATGAGTGCGTCAGCTCCATTTCAGAAATAATCCACTTGCATAATAGCATGCATATGAAGGCACATCAACACTAACATTCTACACTGAACATCCTGGTAGAAGCATAAAGCACAGTGTAGGTTGCATAGTTGTAATACTACAGAGGAAGAACGGCAATGATGAGAAGTAAGACTAGCAATGTCCTCCGCTGCACAACAACAGCTACCAAAGACAAACAGGCCAAAAGGGCTTTCAGTTTCAAATGGGACACATTGTCAGATTAAACCATTTATTTCTGAATGACATGCATTTGTGCTTGGGTTTACAAACTTGCACACCTGCACTACTGAAGGGAGCAGATGAGCAGAGTCACCATGTAATGAAATGGAATTATTTGAAATTAGCTTATGTTTAGCGACAAGCGTGTTGCATTTTCTTTGATTCCATGCAAGCATGCATTATCTTCTCATCCAAATGAACAGCAGTATGCTGAATGCACACAGATGAACAAAAACAAAGTGTTTTGTAGTTTAGGTAACAGATCTCAGCATTGACATGGGATGTGGAGGCAAGCAAACCAAAGCCTGGATGGGGCTTTACCAGAGTCCATGCTAAACAGAGGCTCATCTCCTCCCTTTTAACGCAGATGTTAAGGGTTAATCATTCCAGGTACCAAATCATGGAAGAGAACGGACAGAAAGGATATGCACAATGATGATCAGGGCACCTTTATAATTGTTACGACTGCGGTCTTATGAGATTGTTTTTTTCCTGCGCTCTGTGTGTCTGTATTTAGCTAATCCAATATGTAAATACGGCTGCGCCGCACCACTGTTCGGATTGGACGTAACGTTGATGGTCGGCGCCGGATTGGCTCGGTCTACCACGAGGACGGACATAAAAAGCGGAAAGATGACGTCGCTTCCGGGGGTCAGAGAGCGAGGGAACCAGATGGGCGAGTCATCCTGCGCGGAGTCCCAACCAGCACACAGCAGCACAGTCCATCCACTCCTTAGCTCTTTGTTTAACAACCCAAGTTTATTTGTAAGAGAAGGGATCGAGCTGCTATCTTTTGTTTCTTTCGTTCTCTTGTTTTCGGGAAGTTTAGCGTAGTTTTGTTTGTTTTGACTTCAGCTCATCCATACTTTTAGTTTGTTTAATACAACCTTTGTTTATATTGGCTTTTGGAAAATAAATTATTGATTTCGTTGGAAAAATCTGTGGTGTGTGCTGCTTGAGGCCCTAACAGGATGACATTTTCATGTTACATTCAGTGACCCCTAGGCTGGGTGTAACAATAATAATATTATTCAGCATTGAAAGCCTATGAGTAAGATGTTGTAAGAGTAAGAGTAGATGAGAAACAGGTTTATCGTTAGCTTCTGGGTGAATTTCTTTAGCCCACCGAGGAGGAGGCAGATGCAGAACCCTGCAATATTATCCATTACCAAGTAAGCTAGAAAATGAATGGTTTAAATGTCTTAAATAAAACTGGACATCAGAAATTAAGTTTAAAGACTGAAAAACTGAAGGATGTGAACAAGTAGAAAACTGGATTTTGTTTGAATTCAGTTGGTTTAGTCAATTGCTGGCAAGGCAGGCTGCAGGAAGGAAAATAGATTCTAACGGAGTGGTAGGCTGGAAGCTAGTGGGCATGGATGAGATCTCCTTTGGCCACACGTTTTCACAACATTAGCTATTAAAGAAGTCAGCTGAGGGAGATGCATGGGATAAGAACCTTGAGGCAACTAATGATTCTAGTCATTATAAAAGATTCAGTCATTTCAGCACCTGTACAATGGCGACCCATTACAAATCGGATATTGAGTCATCATGTCAAGATACAATAACGAGCAACTTATTCACAATTTAGAAAGGCTGAGAAGTCTGGACACAGTTAAGGTGGCCTAACAAAGACTATATACTCATACATATATTATAGTGGGGCAGTCACTCATATCTGCTGGAATCTAGAGATATCAAGTTAAGTCGCCGATAATAATAGCGCACATTTGAAACGACAGCTGTTGCACCAAAGTGATCCCAGGTAAAAGTAATATGACTGGCAATACAACTGACTTAACACATGTAAGTATTGGGATTAAGTCTCTACAAAGCTATTATGATGTGATTTTACCTGAGTAATAGTGATGATTTAAACATAGTAAACATGTAGTAAACATGGAAATTAACCCCATGAAAACATTTTTTTTTTGTTTGTCTCTCTTACTACAAGCGAAAGGTTTCTCTTTTCACTGAACTCAAAGCTGATGACACTGGGAGGGTGCGGAAGCATTATTTTAAAGCATCTGTGGAGTTGGCTTTCCCTAACGGAACATCTGCACCTGCTATTTTAATGAGTACAAAGATCAGTGGTGGTGTAGGTGAAAGAAAGAGGGCATCGGGGAGTGAGCTATTAAGCCAATCATCCCACACACCTTAAACACATACAGTCATTGCAATTTTCTATGACGGCTTTGAATCATGATCTTGACAGTAACTGAAACGACAACACAGCAAACGAAACTTTCCCCCCCCCCCCAGCCTGATTCAGATAAAATAAACAATAATTAATTAGGTTGATATAATTACCTGTTAGTATCTCCTTCAGAGGTGAGGGCACAAAGCTGCGGCTGTAGGAAAAGGGGCCACACCGGCAGGAAGGCGCTGGAGCTGCAGGAGTTCGGTGGCTCGGCTCTGACGTCACAGTGGTGGGCGGAGACAGCGGACTTGAACCCGGAAGTTGTACGGCAGGTAGCGGGAGTTGAGAAAACTTGGATTTCAGGGCTTGAAATTAAGAGACTGACGGATTTTAAAATCGGCCAGACCAGGATGGAAGAGATTTTTTTTTCCGACAAAACTGGGATTCTGCCGACACTTGAGATGCAGGAGTCGGCTTCTGTGAGTACTGTCCCGCAACGATGCAGCTCAGCTTTGAAGACAGATCAGGCGGCTGGGACATGATCAGAGTAGGAAGGTGAGGACAAATCGCTCAAATACTGAGTTTCACAGAGAGAGATCTGAAGAGGAGATGAACAGCAGCGGATTTGTAGAGGCTGGTGTAGCAGCGGTGCGATGTAGGTGGAGCAGCCTGAGTGAATGAACGCTGCCGCGGTTATAAAGCGCGCTAAGTGGGTGGGCTGGACTTAAGTGGATTGGACAGGAGGGGGCCTTTTGAGTAGCCGTTTTTGTGCCTGCCTGAACGATCGCGAAACTCAATAATGCCTGTCGAATTAACAACTAGTCACGACCGATGTGTTTCTTTGCTTCTGGAAAAGACAGGAAATGATAAAGTGACAACTGAGGTCTAATCTGAAAATAAGATGTGGCTATGTAATGCTAGATGACGTATAATTAGTACAGAATTCTTTCAACAGTGCTCATTTGGTTTATCTTCCATAATCTTGACCAAACCCTACATGCTTGAAATTCATTAATTATCAGCCTCTCCTACCTACAGTATAAAAACAAATTAGAAAAACCAGCTACAAAGATTCTTTCATGAAAAACAGCATTCTCAAATCAACTTGGAACATAAATGGTAAGTCACAGTAGTATAAAAACACAAACACATTTAACACAGTGTAGGGTTAAGGTAAATAGGGGAAGTGAATTGACTAGTGTGACAGCGAGCTGCGCTCATCAGAGTATCCACAGGTACGATTGTTCACAGTTATGCAGAGGATGTATGGGAGTTCTCAGTTTCACAGTAAGAGTGCAGAGGAGTAGGTGAGAGTAGTCAGTCAGCCAGCTGGAATGGACAGAGGATGTATGTGAGGGGTATTATTATTACTAGGAATGACTGTTTCCCTTCAAAATTTTAACTACTGCAGTCCATAGAGGCGCACCGGGTTCTGTATAACTGTGTGTCTGTATAACTGTATCCGAAAGTCTCTGTTTCTGCAGAAGCTGGGCTGACAAATGAAGTCAACACAGAAGTAGCAAATACTGCAGTTCTTTAAATGGCAACTTGAGGCTGGTTCTGAAAGCAAGCCAATCCCCATAGACCCCCCCATGTTAAGATGCCCAACTTGACAGGTGAAGCAAACATCTATATAGCCTGGTACAGCATCAACACAAGGCATGACCTAGAGATATTTTCAGCTCCATTCAGGCTCCACCTGTCGCTCATTATTTGGAGTTAGGTGCAGTCTGACACTACCAAGTTGGCAACAGCCACCACACTTATCTTAAAAACCGTACTTCATGAAACCTATGGGTGACGTCACAGAGGATTTGTGCATCTTGATACACAGTTAAAAGATTTCTGCCCGTCCGGTCTAAAATGCACAAAAACGGGGTCCAAAATTTTGTGTCAGGGGTCCTAAAATGCCAGAGCAGTGTGGATGCTGGGTGTAAATGAAAAGGTATTGCCAAAGATTGGAAACAAGGGAAGACAATTAACCTTTCTCTGTCCAGAGTTAGCAAACACCACCTATCAGCACCATTGAAATGAACTAATTAGACAATGTCTAATTTGTTCAGTCCATTTAGAAAAGTAACACATGATAATTTTGCAAGGTGCACAGATTATTTCCTGGTGGGGTGCAGTGACTTTTAAGGGTCTCTTCTGGTTGCTTGGTAGCTTCGTTGATATTACTGAGACCACTGGCAGATTTTGTTACCTATGAAAGAACCACTTTTAAGCAACACAATATGGCACTGTTTAAAATATAAACAAGAAGCATTTCTGAATATAGAGTCCTTCCTAAGCAGAAGCTTCCTGCACTCCAGACTGATATTAGTTGCAAATGGGTAGCTGTTTCCCCCTGTTTGCAGTATTTATTCTGAGCCAAGGTGACAGAAACTTCACATTCCCACTACAGAACAGAGTGGTATCAATTTTCTCATCTAACTCTCAACAGGAATGCAAATAAGGATTTTTCTCAAAGTGTTGTTAACACTTCAATGCAAATAGGAAGCAGGCGTCGATAGATGTTTTTTGTCTCAGCACATTTGCAACTTCACCATAGTAACTGATGAAGAATTGCTTTGTTCTCAGCATCTTAAGCCTTCTCTAGAGACCTTTGCTCTGGGATCTATTTTCAAACACTGTTTATTTGTTCTCCACAGATGGGGAAAAATTCTGTGTTCGATTGCATTCCTGTAAGCATTCAGAAAAATCAGTTTCAAGACAGAATGCCATAAGCCGACATAAAACATTTTTTTTTGTTTAAATTCTGGTATCAGTTCAGAATTAAATTGAGAAAATATCTATAAAATCATTTGTCTCTCCTGTCACAGTCTCACTGTTTTATAAAAATGTAATTTCTAAGGGGATTTGCCCCTAACAATGCAGACCACTGATTCTTTTGTAGAGACCAGTCAGTAATTGATTGTGTCTGGATATGATGGGGAAAAGATAGCATGTTGTTTGTACAATCAGGGGCCTTTTCCAAGCTATTAAGTGGAACTAATTAATTATGGCATGGAAATGCGTTAAAATGTCTCTCTCCCACTGAAGACAACATCCAATGGAAAAGCAAGAAATGTAATTAGTTACATAATGGTAAAATAAGGTTGACTTGATTCAAACCATATTGTTCACATTGAATGTCCCCATTTCTCATTTCCATTCCTCAAAACACCCGTAATACAGTATTTTGTTTTCAAAAGATATTTACCGTTCTCTCTGGCCATCCCATTTGCAGTTGATTGTTCAGATTCAAGAGGCCGGCTCATTTATGTGAAACACATGCATGTACACTCACGACTAAAAAAATGACAATGGGGAAAGAGTGATTTCAGCATACAGATTACCAGGAACTCCATCAACAACCGTCTGGGGAGGGCAGGAATCCGTTTCAACTTTGTGACCCACTGGCTCCACGTCTCTCTAACCACGCGACTCTGCTCTAATTGGACGACACAATGTCTGGGAGTTCTGAAGCTGGACAGAGCTCACGGCAAATTACCGCTCACTTCCTGCTCAATCTGAGCGGGCACTCGAGCCGTTAAGGGAGCTGTTGGACTTTGAAAAGTGTTTGCTTTGCTTGGCATCTCCGGTAACCATGATCCCAGTGTTATGAGGAATAATTTACCATTTTGAAAAGTTCATTTTTGTCCATGCCTTATTTAGCTTACAGCAGCAACATCCCAGCGGTGCATGGAACACATCCAGTGATGCAAATGGGTGAACTGAAATGGCACTTGAGATTTGGTAGGGAAAATGATTTTGCATAACTTGACAGAAAAGAAAAGCTCCTGTCTTCTCTCAAAATATATACATTGACCTCACAGGAATGTGCAATGCAGTAAAAAATTTTAGGCTGTACAGTTTTTGCAGTGCATTTTGCTGATTTATTTGCTTGATAAAAATAAACTTTGTTGTGTAGGAAAAAGAAATGCAACATCTGTATTTTATGTCACTGAAGCTTATTTGCTGCCTTCAGTTGGGCTTTATTTAGGATAAATCAAATAAATCAAATTTATCAAATAAATGCAATTTAATTAATAAAACTGTGCAGATGTATATTTGCATTATTCATTGTCAATATGTGTTGTGATGGCTGTGTATGAATCAAGTGTAGGTGCAGAATACTGTGCAAGTGTTTCAAAGTGATTCGAACTGAACCATTTTCCAGATATCTGACCCAGTTTGGAAAATATTCTTTGTTGTGTAATGATGTATAAGTGCATAAGTTGAAGGTACAGGTAATGACCATGTCAAAAATGCACAGTATGTCTTTATCTCTTAGTATTTTTGCTCTGTGTCCTTGTCACCATGTCGGCTCCAGCAGGCACCATGTCTCCGAGCTGCTGCCTGGTGAAAGCAGCGTCCAGTGGAAGAGGATTGGTAGTGACATCTGGCAGTTTGATAAAGTGGATTTGGTTTCTTAGGGGCAATTCCAAGCTGCTCTCCCCGGGCACCAGGCCTACTCTGGTTAGTATATGACTTACATGTGTAGGCTGCTGTGAGGGAGGAGCGGTGTGTGCGTTTGTGTGTGTGTATGTGGGAGAGAGTGTCAGTATGTACAGTATACATCTAAGCAGGTATATGTGTGTTTGTGTGTTTGTGGTCGAGTGTATTGAGCGGAGGGGAAGCGGTTAGTTCAAATGGAAACCAGCAGTCCATCCACCATGTACATTAATGCAAGCCTTTCATCACCAGCTCCCCTAAAGCATGGCCTCTCCCCTTCTAATTTACTTTAAACACACACATTAGTCTCATCAATAAACACTAATGGCTCTTCATGAGAAAGAGGACTATTTCCCATTTTTCTAATGAAGGCTCTATTTCCTTGCAGAGCCTCCGAGTCCCATCTAATCCGTCGCTGAGAAGGCTGATCCGTCCTTCCATAACATCGTCTGCCACCACAGCAAAGGGAAGACAACAAACAAAAAGCAGGCATGTCCAAATACAGAGACCATTGCTGCTAACATGTAGCCACTTTCCCCTTCACGACACATGGTACCTATAGACAGCACAGTTTCATTTAAAATTCCTCTCAAGGCCAGCTAATCTTGTTAATTTAGGATGCAAATAATTTGGCTTTTTTTCTTAGAAATAGGCGTTTTAAAGAAGTCATTTCAAATTCTCCCCAACAATCACATTGTACTAATGTTCTGGTATTAATTTGACAGTTAAACAAAAAGCCCAAATGGCCTTCATGTCATTCATAGATCATTTAATTCACATCTGCTGACATGAAACTGCCCTGTAGACTTTTGAGACTGCATTAGTCTAAATGGATAAGAGGGCTTTTGAGACAGAGCCATAAGAGATAGGCGGGTAACTTGGAAGATGAAAGTACTTCTGAAAATGATATTTCCCTGCAGCATTCAACAAAACAATATTAACAGAGAAAGGAGGGCATAGGGTAGAGAAAATAGTGGCAGCAAAATAACAGTTTATAGTGCAACTGATGATTACAAATCATTCGTAGGAGAGTCATTTTTGCCGTAATTTGTTGTCTGTGTCGCTTCAAAACAGAAAGATAATTGCTGCGTCTGTCCTGAGCGACTGATTTAAGAACATGTTGTGGGTTTTGAGGTGTGCCTTCAGATTGCACCACATGAAAGCCGAGGTGAGGGTCAATAGCGTGGGCTCACTGTGGCTATGAAAACATCATGGGTGTTTTCTCGCCACGGCTCACACGAACACGCTGGGCTCAAGGACAGACGGCGCATTCTGCAGTGCCACCATCAAAAGGAGAATTTGCCCGAAAATGTAAATAGGATTTTTCATCACCAGGCAATTTCACGTGCAGCTTAAAACAGAAATACTAGCCGTGAGATGACTGTGTGTCTTTTCATAGAGTGCACATGCTGAAGAGGCAGATTTTAAAATATCCCATCAGTGCAGAGCTGCTTCAACGTTGCATCTTTTTCTGAATGGTTGTTTCTATATCTGCGAATCAAATGATTACTGGAGTTCAAAAGAAAAATTTTCAACATGATTGTACAAATATAGATTAAAAGCTTTATTGCCCCATAAGGCAACTTATCTTGGGCTCGAAGCCACTACATCACATAACATCCTTGACAGCAACATAATTATGCATGTTCAGACAAGCATTTAAAAAAAAAAAAAAAAGCGTAATTTCACAGGGACAGTGGTTGCAATTAATTAAAAAACAGATGTAATCGACCAGTGGTTTTTCAGGTAATATAAAATTTGGAAAAAGACAGTAGCTTGAAATGTTAAACTAATACTCTAAAATAAGAGGTACTAAAAATAAACTAGACAAAAATCTATATTTTAAAAAAAGGATTCTAAAAACTGTATGAAACCCAGTGAGTTTATATACTTCTCTTACTTGTTGCGATTTAATGCCTTGATAGCAGAAAGGACAAATGTTCTTGTATTGGTTCAGTTTCCACTTTGGCATCCTGAACATCAGCCTGATGGCAACACTTCAAATTCAGGATTCAGGATGTGTATTGTATTATTCAGGATCTTTTATGTCTCCCTAAGCACAGATTTTCATATAGTGACTGACGATATGTTCCTTTTTTTTGCCACAAAACACGGGTTTACTCAACTGACTCCTTTGCAAACAGGGCATATTCTGTTGTAGCCCAGAACAGCAGTCTTCAGCATGAGCGTGGCATGTGAGCGAGCAGTTTAGACACCAAGGCACTGATATGAAGGAGACTGATTCACAGGTACATTGTGAATCTTCACAGCAATAATAAGTTGGTGAGCATCACACCAGTGTTCAAGCAATTTGATTTTGGAGTCGGAAAATGATGTATTGTGATGTGCACAATGTAAATATGTAAAAATATGTAAACACCCTCCATTACAAGTAAAAGTCCCCAATTTAATGTTTAACTTCAGTAAAAACTGGAAATATTGAGGCTAGAGAAAAGAGTAAAATGATGCATTTTCTGGAGTATTATATACATAATGGTTTTGGAACATTAATTAAGCATTAATATACATTTTTATACAGCTTTTTAATATTGTTGAAGTGCCACTAATTTAAAAATGACAGTTTATTTTTTCAGAGCATTACATTCGCAATTATTCAGTACCGTTCATTAGCTTTGTCGTGTTTTGGATGTACAATCTTAATCTTTAAAGGAGCCAGTAACTATAGCTGTCAGATACATGTACTGGAGGAATAACTAATATTTTTCTCCACTACTTTGACATGTGATAACTTACAAAGTGGTATTAACTGTTGTGCAAGTAAAGAACAAGTACATCAAAATCCTACTTAAGTAAAATACTTGGCCATGTGTGGAAAATAGATGTTCACCATGTGGCAGAAACATGAACCTCACATCAGATAGTATTGGTGAAAAAACATAAAAAGTAGAACTTATTGACCTCAAACTAGAACGATATGATCACATCACCAACTGCAGGATTTTTTAGAATCACAATAACCTATGAGAAACAGCAATGACATTATTAATATCACGTTTCTATTTTCTGTATCCAATCTTGAATATGGGTTCATAAGCCTTCTTAATTGTTTTCTTGCCTAATGACAATAATATGTTACATTTTCAACCCTTTTTGGAAAGTTTTAAGTAAAACAAAAAAACACATAATAGACTGATATGATATAATAGCTATTGTGGAATGTGCAGAGTTTACGTACTAGACAGGCTTTTGATCAATAAAACCTAAAAATTGCCGTCTTTATGAATAACTTTATGTAATGTCTTCTGTCCTCCAAATCTTAAATCATAGTTTTATAACATACTCATCCAGTGCTGTTTGAGGGACTTAGGTAAAGGATCTCCACTCAGGCCTTACCTCACCCGTGGCATTGGAGGGGGAATTACGGGGCTTAGTTCTCTCAACTTGACCCCGCTCCTAATTACTTGTCGGATAAGTCTTTTGGCTCCTAGTGGAGTGTTGTCCTAACCTCCACTTGTCTGCTGTGTGTCCAAACATAGAGAAAGGAAAACACGTTCCAGTGGAACAGGGGGCTTAGCCTCCATGCCACATTCTCACAGAGTTAAACGCCCCACCACAGGCTCCCAGGGACTCACACAGGTTAGACTGCCGACTTCTCCTTACCTCTGCTCTTCCTTTTTGTAGATGAATGACAGGCGCACTGTGACCTGTAATTAAGATTTCAGTTTGTAGTGGGTGAAAAGCTCTTTGAATTTTTCTAAACTCATAAATGTAGGAATTCATGTTTCCAGGGTTTCTCTTCAGTTTTTCTCTCCCAAAGATAAAAAAAAAAAAAAATCAACAGTATGTTGAGCAGAGGAGGTGACTGGAGGCAACCTGTAACAAATTTGTCTTCATCAGATCATATTGTCTCAGACACTTCAAAACTTTTTTTTGGCAACTTCCCCTATAATTATGGTCTCTTCAAAGACAATGATCTGTGCAATAAGTTAGTGTTTAACAGACGCTAATGATGGATAATGACGCTGTTATACAGAAACAGAAGACTCATCATAATCGAGTCTTTTAAGAATTTATGACTTTACACCCAGCAGGAATGTGTTGCATTTTTGCTCTTTTAATGACTCATATATTACAGCAATGGTGTGTTCTTGTTGCGGTGAGTCACACACCACTTGAATTAACACACAAACATGCAGCAAATGTAATTATATAAACCAGAGAAAAGTAATCATTTTTACCAAAAGAGAAAATTAACAAGTTAATGTTCAAACCCTCTTAGTTTGGTTATGATCATATCTCCTCCCCTCATCCCTCCCCCCTGTCCTAACCCTGGGAAAGGGCCCTCTGAGATTACCTAAATTTAAATCATAACTCATAACGGGGATTATCATGCTCAGAGATTAGCTTCAAAATGAGAGCTGTGCAAACTTTTTAAGGTACGTCTAAATACTGAGCGATAAGGAGCCTCGGTGGAAAAGGACAATCCTCCAGGGACCAAATAAGTTAAAGGGGAGGAAGTTTATTCCATTATTGTCTAATAGCTTCCATAACCATCACCCTTTACCCCCAATAAAGTCTCATTGGCCTGAGGATTGAGTCTGGATTACATGGTAGCTCTGCTAATAATGTCAAACACATGAAGAGACCTGACCCCGAAACTCACCCATCACAGTAGCGAGCAGTAGGTTACCTTTTAACCAGAGTGTTAAGTGCATCACACTGTGGTAACGGGGAGGAAACAAAGAATACAAATGCAGCTTTTTTACAGGTTTTTTAAAAAGTCCGTAGTGTGTTAGGTGCAGTACGTGAAGCCTGTATTTACGGCATGTAAATACAGTGTTCAGTGTAATTGCCATGTGCTGCTTCGAAAGGAGACAAGATAAAAAGAAAGGGGAACACAACCAGAAGAGACTTTGCTTTTTCTTAAGTGTGTGCGTGTGCGTGCGTGTGTGCGTGTGTGTGTGTGTGTGTGTGTGTGTGTGTGTGTGTGTGCATACCTCAGTTTGTAGGCTGCAGCACTGTACTGCTCCCCCCCGGGCCGGCATTGAGAGGCTGGTGCCAGAGAGTCTCACCTAGTCAGGTTAGCCTGGGAACGTACTCATACGACAGGCATTTCTTCTACGCTTTCCCTCGCTCTCACACACACACACACACATACACACACACACGCTCACACTTTCACATGCATGCATACAATGCTGCCCACATCATAAGCTAATGAGCCATTATATTGTCATTAGTGTTTTATTTGCACCACCCTGTCTCTCAAGAATCTGCCATGCTGTTCACATGCTGATGACTCAGACACTGAACAGTTGTTGCACATTTCACCATTTCCATACTTGTGTGCACGTGCTGATGCCTTTTGTGCAGGTTCAACATTCTGCATGTGTATTGTCCTGCTGCGGTGTGACTGAGTGCCTCTGTCTTTCCTGTCTGATTTTGACATGCAATCCATTTCCACTTGTCAAAAACAGACAAACTCTGAATCCATCTTGACGTCCGCAGTGAATCCGCCTTGTGATGATGATTCCCCGCAGGGCCTCGGAGACCGTGCGTGATTTAAATAGACCTGAAATTTGTTTGGGGAATGTCTGCTATATAAAGCATGTGTTTATGTACATAGTAAGTCATTATCTTTGCATCTTGATTAGATTTTCCAACTTCTCTCATGTTTGTACACCTATATAAGAGAGTATGATGAGAGGACCACCCAAAGTCAGAGTCGTCACACATGTAAAATAAGAAAATGGATGCTCATTATGTGGCAGACAGTTTGACGCTCTTTCTTTGCATTGGTCTTCATTTGCAGTTGTTTTCTAGAAATGTCTGCACAGAGAGAAAGTGAATGACTTTGAATATACGAAGAAATTAGCAACTTGAGGCATCATATTTCTCTCATTAGTCGCTTAAAGTAATTTACTTTCACACATACAAGAGCTTGAACATCTGTCAGCATCATCTCCTGCCTGCTACTGTTGCATTAATTTTTCATGTTGCCGCCTGTGTTTATTTCCAAATGATCCCACACTTATAAGGTGTGATTTTGGAAGTTAATACTCTTGTCAAAACAAACAAATGAAACCGCAGCGTTGAGCAGAGTGATTGCTGTTGCCTCTAGAGGGAAGAGCGCCGGGCGCCGGGCTGGCCTTGAGCAGACGGGCTCTCCCCAGTGTTCACTCTGAGGAATGCAGCTCTCTCTGTACTCTGCTGGCAACTGCACAGAGTGGAACCTTGATTTCCCCCCACACGCCAAAACACACATCCGCATGCTGCCACACATTCATCAGCGTTAATCACTTAGACTGCTTTAATCAGAGTGCAAACTTTACATGCATGTCTAGCTATTAGCCGTTAAACTGCAAGATAATATGATGAGAGCAGCCCCACCAACGCGCAGTGGTTTATAGGCAACATTAAGCCAGAACTTGGAGGAAAAGTTGCTCGGAAGTTTGATGCACGAAGCAAAAACTACAGCATGTATGAAAACAGCTTTTCTCTTTCTGCAGGGAGCTTGTTTCCACATTCACACGCAGCTGATTTTAGCAGGATATATTTATTTTCTACAAATTAGGTCCCAAAATAGATAATATTTAGATCTTTGTGTGTTGTTTTTCATGTCCAATAAAAACCAGATGGGATTTTGTTTTTCGGCATAACTCATTTCAACTGACAAAACATTAGTCAAGGAAAAAAAATGAATGGTTTTTCAAATTAAAAAATGACATTTGTGTTTGTAATTACTGTCACGGGAGTTGAGATAAATCCAGCAGTGATTATGTTTTTTGTGTGGTTATACATGTGGATAACAATTCTGAGTTGTCAGGGAGGGACTAAGCATTGAGCAACAAGGTAATAGCGCTCCTTTCGTGCCAGTGAGCCACTTTCTCTGCTCGTGAGGCATTTTTTACTAAACCTTTGTCCGTCCCTCTGCCGCAGAGGCTGATTTTCCCCTTTAGTTAGAATCCACAGAAGATATTTCTCAGTGCTGCTTTTGTGACAATAGTAAAGCAATAATTATGAGACCGGCATCGTATTTTCATCATTGAAGTGCAGCTGTGACGGATGTGGATCCTGAGTGTTTCAGGATTCGAGTTTAGCCTTTAATTACATTTGAGTGATTGCCTTCCTTACACAAAGTACAATGATGCTGGTGTAATTAAAAAGCAATTCTAATTTCTAACAGCAAAAAAAACTGCACTTGTGATTCTGTGCCTTCTTTTAAAGGTGCATTGGGTAGAGTCGGCTTGTAGAAAGAAAATCCCAGGAAGCATTTATGATTACAGTATATATTTAGCTCCATTCAAAACTGGCCTGGCTCTCATAGCCTGCACCCCTGTGAGTCAGAGTTTCAGCATTACCTGAAGAAAACTTGGCACGGCTACTGAGTGAGTGATGGAAAATTAAAAAGCCCAGTTAGTGCCTATGGGTGAGAAACAATTATGGGTTTGTGTTCATTACAATGGTGTACAAAGGGAATGAAAATTCCTTAGCTAAGTGTTTTACCATTAAAATGCCAAGAGTGAAATTAATGTAATTAAGCCCACAAATACCTCAGGGTTTTGTAACAAAGCTGTTTTACAGCCTTTAGCAGCAGGCTAGTACTTTGCTTAACGCTAAGTAGTCAGTACACAAGCTTTGACTGGGAATAACCCTTGAATCCCTCATGCACAATGCAACATGTCATTATAACTTGTTGCATATTTGTTTTCCAGTTCTGAGATATTGCTAATTTAGATACTGTAATGAATTTAAGTCTCCATAAACAGAAGACTTGTGCTTACACAGCTCTTCCATTACATAGCAAATTTGGGTCCCGCTGTAAGACTCAAAGTTTCCTGCAACATCCCTCACCATGTCTTTGTGTCTTTGAGCAGAATATTGGTGGAAATATCGTCATACTAATTGACTAAATGTAATGTAGAATGCTCAGGGACAGGAGGTCATCACAATATTCTGGGTGTTGAACATCATAAAAGCAGTAATGGAGTTAAATCAGTGAAACCTTTCATTCTAGAATATGAACTGTACTTGCAAATCAGGTAGACCAAGATTTAAGTACATGACACAAACAGGTAGTTGAGACCAATGCTGAATACTTAAATGCCTACAGAATGTATGTCAGCAGCAAAATGTTTCTCAATAAATAGTTTAATTCATTTTTTGAAAAAGCGTCAAAGGGTGCTCTGTTTTGAAAAAACAAAACAAAAAAACTGGTGAAAATAAACTAAATATATTCAGTTTTTTCAGGCCTGTTGAATTGCTATTTACAAGAGGAAGACGCAGCTGAATCTGAGATGTCATTTACACGGAAGACATCACTTTTTAAAAGCATAGTTTTAAAACAATAATAATGTATATATAAAAACAATAATAGTTTGCACCCTGAAATGTTACCTACCAAGCAAGAAACGTTTGAGAAGGGTTTGGTGAGAAATTCAAGTTGTACACAAAAAGTCGTGTAAATTAAAAATAAATTAATAAAAAAAATCTGAAATGACCTAAAGCCACTCTTGCCTGAGTCAGTAACTTTAACAAATTGTACGGGGAACTTTTTGGACTCACTCTTCTGCGCTCCATCAGCACCTGCCGTTGAAACTGGTGCTGCTGATTCTGGTACAAAAGGAAGACAGAAGTTTATTCCAAGATCTCATGTGTACAGAAGGCTTTATACTAAAACTATACAGCATCCAACTTGTTCATTAGGTGATATATAATGAGCACATTTTGTAAAATCAGAATCGCATACCTTAGATGGACTATTTAACTAGTTAGCTCATTAGAATAGCTCATCCAGCTGGAATAGCCACAGGGTTGCAAACATATCACGATCGCTGCGTCTTATTGGTCACATTTTGCATAGCACATAATAACATAGTGACTTACACTACAGTGCTGCTTGCTAAAATGGTTTTAGTGTCTCTTCCATTTTTCCTCTTGGGCATCATGCAGCTTGAATCAGCTAATTCACATTTAACTTTTTAAAAAAACATTTTAAAAAGTTGAGAATGTTGAAGGCTGCTTAAAAAACTAATTTTCATCTAAACCCTTTATGTTTCCACCACTTTTCAGCACAAGCTGAGGCTCTGACCTGAATAAACCACAGCATGATGAGCCTTTATTATCTACAAATTACAATTAATTATGTGAAGAATAAAATGAATTAGATAAAAAAAAAATGACAAAGAACACAAACACAAAAAGGCATGAATATAATTGCATCAACAACATGAAGGAAATTAAATGAAAAGAATATCAGTAATACCATCATTTTCTGTAATATGAATCAATGAATCTCAATCTGAACAATCAAAAAATGGCAAAAACTAAAATAACCAACTCTAACCTGGTTTAAGTAATAGAAAGAATACAAACCCAGACATAAAAGACAACTAGTTAAAATGTGTTATAAATATATATTATAGTGGCCGCGACGTAGAACCAGAGAAATCATCTTTATTCCATCTTTTTTTTCTTCTTTATCAAAACCTGTTGCCTGCATAACACACAACTCACCTGCAAACAGTTTGAACATTTACTTAAAATGATTTATTGACATCAAACAGCTGCCTCTGAGGCCTCAGAAAGATTCACAAAGTGTTTTTTTTTTCATGCATAGGCAGCATTCCTCCACAGGAACTGTCAAATGCTGTATACATTCAGATCATGTTGAACACAAAATGCACTAATTCTTGCATTACTGTCTTTTAATAAGCTGAAAAACACTCAATAATGATTGACTTCAGGAGTCTAAGATAGCAGATGACAAGTAAAAATTCACTTCATCAAAGGGCTTCACCTTCCAAAATGCTAACTTTTTTTATGTTCTGAGGAGCAGTTGTGGTACAAACAGCATATGCTTGCGCTAATGGCAAACACACAGTTTGTTTTGTCTGGCGTATATCAGGAGGTTACAGTGAAAATAAGGTGCTACCGTAGCATCCATATCAGCCTCCGGATATTTACACCCAGTTTAAACTTTTCTGTTTACGCCTCAGCATTCGTGTGAAAACAGCAACTCAACTGAATTCATGACGCTGTGAATGAGCATCTTAAGTGTGAGTTTGGGTGTGTGTGTGTGTGTGAACTTTTGCTTGGTGTGGGTGTGTGCTTGTGAACATTTTGTATTTCTCTGACATGGAGTATTAATAAGCAGATGTCATCGCCGAGGAAAACCGCTTGTGAGTTTAAGAGGAACAACAGAAATCTCTAAAGCTGCGATGGTTACACGCAGCATGTTTTATTTCATGTGGAATTTGTTATTCTATCAAACCCACACTGAAGCAGACCCTTTATAACTGAGATCTACATTTCCGCCAATTGAAAACATCTTCATTGAGATACATAAACAGATTTTAAAAGTCCCATTTTGCTGTACATTTGGGCCCTGCCTGAGATCTGATTTTCCCCCCTTTGATGTTGCATTCATATTCTTCCCTTTCCCCGGCAAACATGTGTCCCTCGTTACATCACGTCATGCCAACGAACAATCAGTTTGTCAAAACACATCTTGGGGCTCAGAGAGAAAGAAGGGATGAGAAAAAGCCAGTGAGGGGGAGAATGGCTGAAAACAGAAGGGACTGTCAGAAGTATTATTTAAGCAGTAACAGATAGCAGCTCTTAGCATCCAGCGGCCAGCAGCCCCAGGGCCTTTTGCCCTCTAGCACCTTCTCCTTGATGTTCGCACCGGGCCGCCCTGGGACCGGATCGGGCCGGCTCATTGACTGACAGCTTCAATAAGGCTAATTACAGTGGGCTGCAGGGCCCAGTTATGCTGTCTGGCGACTCCACCCACTGTGGAGCCAGAGTGACTGTGTTAACTATGGTGTTATACTAAGGTAGGCATCAGTCAGCCATCGCTGGACCTCACAGCAGTAAACAAACACACACACACACACACACACACACTCATTCAGACGCAGAGGAATACACACAGGCTCACAGCAGCATGAACACACTTTTATTAAAGCATAACTGAGACAAAGTGTGATCGCCATTCATGAACAAGGTGTTTCTTTTAAAGATATGTCCATTTGTGAACGTTTGAAGTAACTCATGATATGAATAATAACAGTCTGGGTTATGATAGCAGCAGGAACAACTAAGAACACTTTTACACTTTACTTGAGTATTTCAGCGTCACACTACTTTACACTTCCACTCAAATGCAAATGAGAGAAAAAAGTACTTTAACACCACCTACTAGTTACACATGTTACACACAAACCATATGATGTATGATTTCACTGTTATACATTAAATTACCCACAAATGAATATAAATTAAACTATTCAACTAGAAGGTACTAGAAATTATTAAAATGAAAATAATCCTAATTATTGCCTCAAGCAATTACAAAAGTGCCAAGAAAAATGTAAATTTTATTATTTATTATAGAATTTTTTTTAACATTATCCCTACTTTTATTTTTGATGTTTTAACTACATTTTGCCAATAATATACTGAACAAAAACACAGCATGTGATATTTTATTAAATTCTATTCATTCTTTTTCACTGAGGGAAATAAATATTTGCAGTTCCAGCTTGTGGCATCTCTACAACAGAACAACCAAATAAGCGCAATAGTGGAAATAACAGAAACCAGAAATCACAAGTCAGTCAAGAGTCATACATTTTTGATGGATAATGTTAAGGAGGTTCCTGATTTGCTGCTTGTTGAACGTCTTCCCAGTCTTTCCTGAATGACATGGAGAAGTTGGCGGGCATTTTTGGTAACAGGATCATGTTGTTGGACACGTTCATCCAGAGCTGTCTGAGGTTATCTCTTAGACAACAAATGATGAGGTTGCAGACATTGAAGGTTCTAGCTACAACTCTACTGACATACCAGCATCCTACAACCACCAGCATGTTGTCATCTTTCACTCGTCATCTGTGCCATTGTGTCATTTGAATAAAGCTGCATTTTAAGGAGGTATTTTACAGTCATTGGTCAAAGGAGTGTCTGTGTGCTGGTCACACCGTTCAGTCGTACGAAGCCACATCTTTAAAACTGCACCTTATTTGTTCTTGAAGTTAGAAAAGAACACCATTGGCATGCTGTTTCTCATATTTTTGTTCAGCGTACTTAAGTGTGAGGTTCTGTGCAGGACTTTTACTTGTGATGGAGTGTGTTTATATTGCAGTGTTGCTACTTTTACTTAAGTAAATGATCTGTATACTTTTTCCACAAATGGATAACAGAGTTTCCCCAGGAAATTGTCAAGCAAAGTGGGCCAGGTTGTGAAATATTTCATTCTGTGATCAGTTTAGTTAGTAGATGGTGACTTTAGCTGTGTGAAATGGCTCCAGTTGTCTTTGTAAATTTTTATTTTCTTTCTTAGGACAGGTGGCCTTTGTTTCATGCTTGATGGCTCGCCTCTGCAATTAAACACGGTGGGAATTCTGGATAGAATTTGTCAGCATTGCCTGATCTTGTCTTGAAGGAGAGTCAAGCAGTTTAAATGTTTGGCACAGCAGTCATTTTGAAGGATCAGTGTGTACACATGTGTTAGACATGCCAAGCTAAACACCGAGGAACACCAAGATGTTTATATATTGTGTCTGAATGTCTCAGGTTTGGCATGTGGGCATGCTCACCTCAGTTCCTACAGGGTTTCTGCTGCAGTGTTATTTGACTTCCTTGAATGTTGGCAAATTCACTGATATGAAAAGTTATGTCTTAAATGTAAGATTTTGCCATTTTTGGAAGAAGAAAAGCTCCTTTGGCTGTCCTTGTTATAGCCAGCAGCCAAACTGCTTTGCTTCCCATTAATTACAAATCAGGTACAGTCTTGCCTGTTTATGGAAAAACTGGAAATTATGCTTAATTAGAATTCAGTGTAATGAGTGTCATTATGGGATATTGTAATTCATTATGGTCTGTTGTAATTATTGTTTGCTTATCACAATGACTGTACCTTCATTTATCATTATATAGAGTTTAACTAAAAACCTGATGTTTTTCTGGTGCCGCTGTTGGACCACCTGACTCCTTAAAGATCTTTTGCAAGATTTTAAAAAAACGACATTCAGAATGACAACCTGCCGTTCACGAAAGGCATTTGTACATTAGCATAAAGCTAATCTGAGATGCCATAGAAGTTGGTCAGTCAACCTGGCAGCCCATCCTGCATATTGGTGGTGTTTTGTATAGGTTGGTGTGGGAGGCTCATTCCACAGTGGAGCCAGGACTGTTTAGAGACCTGTTGTGTCTGGGGTCTCATAGGTCACTTTAATATCAGCCCCAGGCCTTGGATCAGCCCCCATGTCGTTGCAGCAATTACAGGAGGATCCCTCTCATCCTTTTTCCTCCTGCCTTCTACCAGTCTTCCCCATCATGTTGCTCCTGTCTGCCACTGTGTTGTGTCTACCAAAACTGTGGCCTCTCACATTCCTCTGCTCTCACTTAGTCCTTTATTCCTTCATCCATCCATCCATTATCTATACACCGCTTAATCCTTACTAGGGTCGTGGGGGGGCTGGAGTCTATCCCTGCTGACTCGGGTGAAGGCAGGGGACACCCTGGACAGGTCGCCAGTCTGTCACAGGGCTACATATAGAGACAAAGAATCACTCTCACATGCACACCTACGGGCAATTTAGAGTAATCAATTAACCTCAGCATATTTTTTGGACTGTGGGAGGAAGCCGGAGTACCCGGAGAAAACCCACGCATGCACAGGGAGAACATGCAAACTCCATGCAGAAAGATCCCGGGAAAGCCGGGACGCGAACCAGGGATCTTCTTGCTGCAAGGCGAAAGTGCTAACCACTACAGCAATGTGCAGCCCACTTTATTCCTCCACTATATTTTATTTAACATTAGCTGATGGTGAACACAAAGTGTGGCCACTCTGCACCAAATCCCTGTTTACCGCAGCTTCAGGGAGCTATGGTAACCCATCATCCTGCTTTTTCAACAACCTCTGTCCCCAACTCAGTGTTTACTCTATCATTGATCTGGCAGTAAAGCGAGTTCCTGTCTGTGTATTTGCATTTAAGCGTACACAAGCCATCCCCGTGAGGGTGCGTGTATACAATAATGCTTTTAGGGGATTGGTTCCTGTGTTGGGCCTTTTAACTTCAGTCAGCGCCGCATCCTGATATCCTGGTGTGACTGGTTTGAGGGGGTAATTCACTCCACCAGAAACACAGGCTTTTAGAGGTTCCACATGTGCCTTGGCACCAGACAGAAGAGAGGCTGGTAGGTTTCATTAATTGAGGCAACATTCCTGTAGCGTTGTCAGGCGGTTTTATTAGCTTTGCCCGCAGGCTGTCATTATGCCTCATTTAGAGCCTGAGCCCTTCCCATGGCTGTCAGGTCATAACTGTTTCAGAATATTGTTAACCACGAACAACTTAACCATCAAATCAATAAAGCCGGTTTAATGTTATGAGCTAATTGATCCAATCAGCTGAACTTGAAACAAACGACTAAATATGTTACACTGACATCCATTTTAAAAATATATGTTTCTCATTCCGGATTAATTGTTAATTTCAAGTCGTCTCACAGTCTGAAGGTAAAGTAAATTGCAAATGAGGATACAGAACCAAACTGTGTGTTTCTTATATGCTCTTTCAGAGATGGAGTGAGAAAAATATTTGCAGGTTTCCTGTCAAACGTCCTAGAAAAAAATGTAAAATGCTTCTCTAATCCCAGCGGCTCACCAGGTGAATTCATTGGAGCAAACTCCCTAATAACAGTAAATCCACAATAATTGACATGTCAAAATTACTTGCAACAACTGACTTTTCATCCTTGACAGAGACCTTTAACTGCACTGAGATGATTCAGCAAGTTGAAAATGAAAAGCAGATTGATTGTTCCAGCAGGCATTGACCCAACCTCTGGTTTGATCTCTTCAGGTCATATGACGCGGTCTCTGGTTTGATCCGAGCCTGTTGACAAGGTCAGCTGTAACTCGCTGAGAGGTTGTCATGACTGACTGCAAAAGTGCTCCTGACTCATCTGTGCAATCATTTGTCAGCATGTCATATTACTCGAATGTGAGGTTTGGTTGAGGCATGGCCAGAGATCATCATGAGCTCAATCCGAGAATGTCTTTTGTTGGCAAACAAAGGAACACTTTTATAATCCACCTCTTATTTCCTGTCAATTGATTTTTGGATGGACTGGTACAAGTAATGTTTCTTTAGCATTTAAATGTGTTGCTTGATAAAAAGATGGAAAAATAAATGACCATAATGTTGTGTTCAGTTTACAAATATTCAATCTGATCTTTTACATTTTTATTTTCTATTTTCTTGCCTTTTAACCAGCCCCATCTGACCGGCTAAGGGTGCTTATTGCAGTCGTCTGGACATGATTTGTTTGCACCCATAAAAGTGCACAGGAATTGCTTGTTTTTAATGACCATGTTATCCACCATGGAAGCATGAAATTTAATGTCTTTTTTCCATTCAAACCTCCAAAATCACCACAGGATGAGATAATGAAACTGAATTACACTTTATTAGAAATATATATTGTTGTTTCAGTTTTATGAGCAAATGTTTGACTTCGATCAAATGGCCTGATATGAGCACGGCATGCGAGCGCACGCAAGATATGTTGGTTTGTTTATTGGTGCAAGATTTTTAGCCACTTTTCAGAAGAAACTCATGAAATCCTGACATCATTATGACTTGGTCAGAGAACGACCACAGCAAACAGCATGCACACATCATGCTGTAAGTGGCTGCTAATTCGCATTTTTACCAGCCCAGGCTCCCTGCTCGCCTGGCGGTTGGCCGTCTCTCTGCATAGAGCTGAGACGTGAGGAGTGAACGAAGAGCTCTGCTGCCATCCGACTGCAGATCAAATGCACGTCAGGCGGCGTGGGGGCCACAAACAGTCAAAACAGAACCTGATCTCAGGGGCAATTACCAGTGTTTGCTTAATCTTTGGAACGTGCTGTCGAAAACCAGGGTCAATGACGCCGCTTGACTCTCCCTTTTTAGCAGCGGTGGGAGTAGGGATTATTACTCATTAGGAGTTCACAGTTTGGTGTTTGGAGATCTGGGGGAGGAGGGGGAGTGTGTGGGGGAGGCTAAAGGTTTGTCCTCTTCAAGAAGCAGAGAACTCACTGAGTGAACTGTGAAGAACAGCAAAGGAAAGGGGGTTAAAAACAGGACCATATATTCATAATATGCAAGTAAATATTAAAACTATTAATTTACATGCACAGTTTGCTTTCTAAGTTTCCTTAAGCTTGAGCTGGGCCTGTTTTGGTTTTCTGCCACCTACACTCTTATACTGTTTTTCATCGTTGACCCGCTGGCAGTACTTTCCCAACGATTCTGTTACCTGTTTGTTACCTCAGCATCAATTAAAGCTATTTGAAACCTCAACCACCCACAGGCTCCCTCCACCGTACAATTAAGGTGGCGTGAGACCTGGATTTTCTTCACACTAATTCCATACCGCATTTAAATGACAGTGTCGAGGGCCCTTGAGGGTTATGCGAAAGGCTTTATTAGACACATGATGATTCATAATTACCTGAAAAAGTAATTGCAACTAATTCCACCCAGCCCTCAGGGTATTGCATTATATTCAGCTGAGAGCTCATGAGTTCAGTCTCTGATTACCCATAAAAAGTGGTGAATACCCAAAGTTTGGAATGAGGCATCTTTAAATTCATGCTTCAAATGTGAAATAATGAGTCATGTTGCTGTGACCTCTGGTGAACAGATTTACAGCATCATGAACAGATGTCTCTTCAGGACATCCTGCGCTTTTTTTCTCCATCAGTCCATTCATCAGGTTATTAAATCTCCCGAAATAACCCCTTGTTCCGGGAAAGCAATGTTAGCTCACAGTGATAAAATAACCAAAGATCCGTCTGTTTACTGTGATGAATGGGGTTTTTTTTGCAATAAATTTTACCTTCCCCTTGTTACAAAACCTGCAACTTCATTTTCAATAATCTTGCTTAATTTGGCATATTTTAAGGATGTTACTGCATTTCTAAACTTTAGCAATTGACTTATCAGTGCAGATTTCTAACCAGAATGATGACCAAAATTACAAAAATAAGAAAAATAGTCAATAAAAGACATCATCTCCTGTTAGTCCAGTAGCTTCTGAATGTTACGTCTGGAGGTTTACTATGCATGTTCAAAACTAAATGAGTAACAACAACACTTGGAAGTTGAAACATTTCTTAGGTAAGTAACATCTAAATTGTCACAAAAGTCTACTAGACAAATTAGCAGCCTTCATGAAAGCTTAAAAAAGGCAAGTGTAGGACCAAATTAAATAATATTACCTCACTTGGTGACCCACAATTCATTTCAGTTCATCCAAATCAAGTTGACAATTAAGATTAATGCCAGTAGTGTAAGCTAGATGTACTTAAGTCATCGGATTCCTCTCAAATGAGCATTGCTGCAATGTAATTTTAAGGAAAGTCAACTTTAAGTTTCCAATTTTTCTAACTTATCTTTATCCGAATGTAAAATGTAAAACATGGTTTTGTCATTAGACTTACCGTTGTTTTCTTTTCTTTACTTCTTTCCCTCTTGAAAAAAACAGCCGTTAAGCTGCAGCAGAAAAATCTGAAGAAACATCAGACACACAACGTTAAACGAGTAGTAATCCTGCTTTTCACATTTTCTTGGAAATTTGAGTTGAGAGGCAAAAGTTGGCAAGGTTGATTGAATTTACAAAAGGAAACCAACTAAAAGCAGAAAGAGGAATGAGCGTTTCCTCCATGTCTTTAATATCCACCAATGCTCAACAACATATCAAAAAATATGAAGCTGTAGTGTCTAAATCTGCTAAAAAATATATATACACCTTTCATTCTGTAGTTTTTGGACTTGCCTTGTTTATCAAACTAAAGTTTAAATGGTGTTAGAAAAATTCGTCCGCAGGCAATAATATTCAATTTACCACAATATGTGTTTTTTTAATTACTATCCTCAACCGATCTATAAAGAGTGAGCCACTGTTGTGTATGTTTATGTCCCACAGCTGGAATCTCGGTCATTTGAATTATTACAACTGTAAATGTAATTTTGAATAAGGTCTTCTTGTTTTGGAACAGAGCATGTAAGTTCGGTTTGGCTTTGGTTTTCTATAAATTGAAGTTATTTATACTTCAGGAAAGCTTCAGTCTGTTTTGACAATCCTTTCTATCTTGTGTATGAAAGGTCTCACACACACACAGACACACACACACACACACACACACACACACACAGAGACACACACAAACATCTTGTGGTCATGTAGTGACTAACCCGGGGGATGAGAAGAGCTTTCATGCTGACAGGATGTCACTGCTCAGTGGGAGACGGCTAACTAGAGGGAGCATCAAAGAACGGCTAAACCAGCTCCCTTCCACCACAGTCACCACATTCCTCCAAGGTGCATATATGGAAGGAAGTATGCGCTTTGTAGATTTGATGGCAAAAAACTTTTAAAAATTTAAAAAGTTACACCTAATATGAGTGTCTTTGACTATGAAGGTAGTAGAAGACATGTTTATATTCTGCGATTACTCAGTTTTTTGTACAGTTATTATCAGTCTCTGAGACATTTTGTAAAACATATATGTCTGTTTGCCTGTGCTCTGTGCACATATAGCTACAGCTGTCTTCACTTTGTACTTTACTGTTGGCTCTTTTCATTACTTTGGCAGCAGCAATGCAGTAACCACCATCCTTAAAAAAAGAAAGAAAAAACTCATACATACATACATACATACATACATATATATATATATATATATATATACACATATATATATATATATATATATATATATATATATATATTTACCAGTGAACACACACACTAAGGGGCCCTGTGCGTGTCTACTTCCACCAGCGTGCAGCATTAAAAGTTGTTGCGGAGAGCAAAGGGAATGTAATGAGACATTTATTTGGTGACAGCTTCACTCACTGCGCCTCTGTTTCACACTCACATAAAGAGATGCCATAAATGACAAAATGGAAGCCATAAACATGGACAGTACTTTCATTTTAGAGGCAATAACTCTCGGAAATGGGCCTTCTGCAGGGCGGATATGGTTAAAGATTGGCTGAATTTGTGATTCGTGTTTGTTTGCACAAGTCGGCGTTCATACATACAAGCAATGGGTCATTTTTACAACTTTCCCACCCCTTTGTCACGCAGTCAGAAAACCAGATTAACTGTAGGTGAGTAAACACCGACTTTATTTCATCCCAAGTGGGTTTTTCCCTTTCTTCACTCCATAGCCTCACTATAGTGTTACCTCTATTCTCATTCATCTCAGGCTTGCCCTCCCCTTATTGCCCCACAGGCCTTGTGACTCTCTACACCCCACTCCTCTCCAGACTCAACCCCAACTCTCCCCTGCCAAGCCTGTCACACACCCAAACAGGACCTGCTTTGACTGCCACTTAATTACACACTATTTTACTCCACAGTTTACCAGTCAAAAGGAGGGGGCCATTCAGGGGTGTGTAGAGGGGGTGGTGGTGATGGTAACCGGGGCCCCAGTATCCTCTCCATCAATGTCGGCAGCCCCCACAAAGGCCCTCATGACAGGGGATGAGTAGTTATAATGCAGTGGCCGTGCCTGCCGCACAAAGTCACCCCATTCCTAATTGCCCTCAGAGATGGCAGATAATGGAGAGGCTTTGAAGTGAAAATGGGCCATAATGAGTGAGAGAGAGGGAGAGAAAGCAGGGAGAGAGGTAAAGGGACAGAAAGGGTGAATATGTGAGAGGGCTGGATGTCAGGTTTTTCATGAAAGGGAGAAAAGAGGAGAGAAAATAGGTGAAATGTTTAAGAGAGGATGTGAAATGGGGAGTTACTGTCCTCTTCTTTCTCTCCTACTGTGCTCACAGGAGCAAAGAGGAGACGGGAGTCTGAGACGAACCCTCAGCAGGGATCTGCTTCATCCATCTTCCTGCCTCGCCTCCCGCCCCTCACCCCTCTGTCTCCACAACACAACCTCCAGGCACCTGTCTCCCCCTGATGGTGTGTTTCGCAGCTCCACTCTCAGTCCTTACACCACACTCCCCTCCTTTCATCCTTAAAAAAAAAAAAATTCACTCCTGTCTGTCTACCCATCCCTACTTTTTGTTCCCATCCCTCCCTCTTTCTCTGTATTTCTTGATGGACAAATTGACAAAAGCACCGCCGCTCGGTCTGGCGTCAGGGTCTTCCCATACCAGCAACATGCTTGGGATTCTTTGCACTGTCTCGCATACTTTCACATGACGCCAAGGAAACTGGAATGATTTACATACAAAACATTTCTCCTTTTACTGCATGCCCCTTTTGTCATGCTGGTTGGTACTGTCTCTGGATTACCTTTCTTTGTTATTGTGGTAACATTCTCTACTTTACCTCTGGCTTTAAAGTCTGTGCTCTTGTACTTTTGAATACACAGACAGGCTGGGAGTAAATCAGCCTTATTAAATTATTAAATTATAATTCTAATTTAATAATTGCACAAGAATAAATAAAATAGTTGTAACTAATAATAAATATCTGAACTAAAAATACATAGGCGAAAACACCAAAAACAAAAGTCACGAGTCAATCTAAAATATGCGTATTTACATAAAAGATTCCTGAGAAAATCATTTTTGTTATTAGGTATGCACATAGATTTGCACAATTTGTGAATGTGTGGCCCAATATTGAGTAGCCTTTCATGTACGAACATTACATTCAAGTCACGGAGCTCAGCATTTTTCCCAAATATATGTATATACTGTTTTTTTTAAATGTAATTTTATTATTATTATGCTCTTCTGAAAGTATTTCCCAGAATTCTTATCTAACTGTCTGGATAAAAGAAAAATACATCTTTTGTTGTGCAGTTTGCACAATCAGATCATAAATTTAAAAAAATATATATCAATTGTTTTACCCAGCACCAAGGAAATATGTTTTTTTCAGCTACCTGTATTAATATGTACAGCTGTAACTCAATAAACCTGCTAAAAAGTCTTTTCTTGCCACTTTCCACACCTATAAAATCAGTTGTTTTCATCCCTTTGTTCCTCAAGTTTAGACTCTAGTGCTACTTGTTACAGAAGAAAACCAACATCCACCACTGGGACTGACCAACTTCATCTATACCTGTATTGATTTAAGCATACACTTTTGCAATTAAAAGGTTGCATCCCTTTCTTTAAACTCATATCATTGGCACCAGACAGATCCAGCAGCCTGTGACACAAACTGTCTTTGGTACACAATAAAACAGAAACCACTCGACTGATGAAACGGCCAGTTAACTGTAATCTGCCTTTATCAGGCCCCATCAGCCATTGTGATACTCCCTTTAGCCTTTGTCTCCCTCTCAAACACGTTATGTTTCTGGTATGGCATGCCATTTCAAAGGGGCGCTCTCTTCTTGACAAAGACCAGAGCCAGCAGGGCCTTCTGAATGACAATACTTTGAAGAATCAGTCGGTATTTACTGCTGGAGAGGTGGAGTGCATTAAGCCAAGAGGCTGCTTGTTGTTGTGTTTGCCTTTACTAATTGGCTGGAAGGCAGCACGCTGTTGATACAATTCAGAGGAAAAACAGTGATCAGAGGAGGGAAAAATGAGAGAACGAGTGGAAACTGCAGATTAAAAAAATCCACGGTTGGTTGACTTTCTGAGGGCTGATGAGCACATTAAGATTATGATGACATGTGGCTGAACCTTGTTTATCCAAAGCTAAATTATACTGTGTGTATTCCCACATGCTGAATCGGGTCATGACCCGCTTTATCGATGACTCTGTGTACAGTTATGATATGCACATAACATATTGAGCACCACAGTGGAGAATGATTAAAAGCGAGCTTATTTTAGGATCCTCCTCAAGCCGTCGGGGTCCTTGTCTTTCATGGAAACCTCAGTCACTAAAGTATGAAGGAGGGGAACCGAGGACCAGAGAGACCTGGTTCTGTCTAACCAGGGGTACTTGTCTACTTAGTAATCAAGACAAGATGTGGGGAGACTTGGCCTAAACTCTCAACCACAATTTTTTCCTCCACAGTGGAAGAAGACGGAGAGGAATAACAGAGGTGGAAATGGTGAGAAAACGTTTTTGCTGGACGAGCAGAAAAGTAGCCTGCCCTAAGATGTGTTGTGAAGAGCGGAGGCAAGCCGCTGGTATAAAGAGAGACGGACTGTGAATCTGTGTGTGTGTGTGTGTGTGCGTGAGCGTGCACGGTTGTGTGTGTGTGTCGTAAGTGTACCCACAGCATGCACCAGTTCATTTTTTTTGCTGACAAGAGCTGCCCCGAAAACAGAGACGGTACTCATCAACTTTTAGGTCAGAGGGAGCCCAAATTGAGTGTGTGACATGCAGCCGAGGAAGGAACTGGAGGGGGGTGGACTCCAAATCAATGCAAAAGCCAAAAAGCTGGGTTCTCAAATGGTCATGGTTGAAACCAGTATTCATAGTGAATTTCCGGCCGCAGTGCCATGCCTAAGTCCCCTTGATTATTTTCTGGTTCAGAGGTTGCCGCATTTCAAAGGCTCGTCTCTGCCCACGTCTGTGCTTCAGTCTTGTTAAGGGGCCTATATTTCAGCGGAGAAACGCACCAAAAACCTTAAGCAAAATTAAAAGTGACCATCAATCACACAGAGTTCCCAGTCTTCCATTTCGGGTGTGGTGGTGCAGACCTGGTTGTTGAAGCAGTCTAACGCTGCGACACTGAGTGGGCTCAGATTTGACTGTGTTTTTGTAGTAGAGGGTAAATTTACAGTGAGACAGGAAAATTCTGACCTCCTAAACTTGCTTGCTCCAGCAGTGAGTAGGTCTTTGTACTCCGCGAAGATGCTTCAGTTGAAATGCACAATTGCCAACTGTTGAATGAACAAGTCAGAGCTTTTGCACTGAAGAAGATGCTTTTGGGGGGTAAATCCAAAAGTATTAAGAATCAGAATATTGACATTAAGTAACAGGCCCACATGAGTCTTCTCTAAAATTTTATAAATAAGGAAAAAGTTTAAAATAATTTTGAGGTGTTCTGGAGAGTTTTATCTATCCAGTTTCTGCACATTGCCATTGTTAGCATATACCAAAAAGAGTCAATGTTGGATTTAAAAAATGTTGGATTTTCTTAGGTTAGATTTACATATAAAGCTAATTTTTGTCATCACAAAGAGTCTGCTTAGAGCTAGCTTTCCAAAGATTTCTTAAAATTATTCTGATGTTGTCATCAGGGCTGCATAGTGGCTCAGTGGTTAGCACTGTCACCTTGCAGCTAGAAGATTCCCGGTTTGTGTCCCGGTCTGGGCCTGGGATCTTTCTGCATGGAGTCTGGATATTCTCCCTGTTTTCCTCCAGGTTCTCTGGCTTCCTCCCACCGTCCACAAACATGCTGAGGTTAATTGGTGATTCTAAATTGTCCTTTAGGAGTGAATGTGAGGGTGCTTGTTTGTTGCTATATGTAGCCCTGTGATAGACTGGCAACCTGTCCAGAGTGTCCCCTGCCTTCACACTAATTAAGCTGGGATAGACTCCAGCCCACTTACAGGGAAGTGGTGTAAAGATAATGGGTGGATGGATGTTATCATCAGGGGTCTCTCAGCCATTTCTGTGTTACAAACTTAAGGTGTTGGGGAAAAAAGCAGGCTTTTAGCAGGCAAGGAGGATCTAATGAAAGACAGTATTGCACTGCATTATGGGAAATGTAGGAGCCAGTGTTTTTGGACTCAAATCCAAATTCAACTTCATGTAATCTTTTATCCCGCTGTTTCATGTATTTTTTTAAAAATCTTTCTCTTGTGAGTCCATCAAGAAACATTTAACGATTTACATTCACACCTACTGCTGTCTTTGCACTAAATAGTGATATTATTCCACAGTGCTATTTGAAATGTTCAGGATACACATCGGAGACCTTTACCTTTGCAGCAGGTCTGGCCGGTGGAGCGCAGTGTCTGTGCAGAGTGACCTTATATCCTAATATAATCTTGAGAAAAAAATAATTGGCCCTGGGCTCAACTCCTGCAGGACATAAAAGGAAAGAATGAACGCATTCAGATGAGGGACCAAGTATCTGTTTCACATAGTCCCTGTCGTTCCTCAGGACGCTCCCCTCCGCCTCCACCTCCTCCCTCTTATGAGACATGAAAGAGCGAACCTCATAATAAAATGGAATAAACCATCCTCCAAGGTTGAATTATTGTAATTACATGTAATTGAGTGTTTGGCGGCAAAACCATTTCCTCTTCAGATCCTAAATGTACTTTTTGAAAATCACAATCACTTTGTTCTTGGCCCCAGCCACCGACTGACCTTCTCCAATTGCAGTCTTTCGTGAACGGCTGTGACATGAGACATGAGTGGGACCGGAGGGGGAAACGTGGGAGGCTGGCGAGGTGGGTGCTGCGTGCTACGTTGTCACAAGATGAGTTACTCTCCATCAGTTCCATATGGTTTCAGTCATCTGCTGGGCTCCCTTCTCTCCATCCCTTTTAGTCTTTGCCTATTTATAAATACATGAAGTCTTTCACGATGCCCTGGCCTCGGCCAGAGCCCGGGGTTAAGAATGGGAGAAACCACCAAAACACAAATTAGTTCATGTTTCATTCCAGTGTCTCTGAGGAGGCTGGTTTGTTCTGGGGCAGAAGTACGTGCCTTTACAGTAGACACGCTCGACGATGCATAATAGCTTCCATTGTTTTGGGCTTTCACTGGTCAGCCAACAGTCTCTCAGCATAAGAGCACAAGTTTAATTGACCTCAACTGGCCAACTGTCGTGCTGAAGGACTTTGTCTTTTGCTGTGGGTCAATAAAGCTTATACAAAATGACATGCTCTCATACTGCTGGAGGAGAAAATTGCAGCATATACTGTATATTACCTATACTGCCACAGTCTCACTGTAAAATAGATTTTGTCAGTGAACCCTTTGACCTGTGCTAACACTCATAATTCCCTGTGTCACTTCAAACTCACAGTTTACAGCTGTCCAGCGAGGGCTAGGCAATAGGGCACAGAGTATCCAGCTCTGTAAATGCTTCCATTGAGCTTTTTCGTCCTGCAGGACCATTGTGCCAGTGTGAATGTACTCGTCTGTGTCGGCTGTGTCAGGTCATAATTGGGCGACCGTGCAGAAGTAGCAAGAAAACCATTCGGTGAACTTGAGCTCAGAGGGCAAAGCAATACAGCTGTCCATTACAGCGGTGACAGAGTGACGTGATTAATTCTGACCAGTACAACCAGCTGACTTCATATTTTTTTTGTAAGACTCACAAATAACAGGATGCAACTTCTTCACCCGGCAGATGCATTCATTCCTTGGCAACAGGAAAATAAATACAATGCACTGGTTGTATGAAAGTAAAGTAGAGAAGCTTTATACAAGAAAATACGTGTTTTGTGTTTTTTTTGTTGCTTAAATGACATGTGACCAAGCCCCTAGAAAAACTTGAAGCCATAATGTTGCAGTTAAACATTACAACAAAAGCTCTGAAGGTCAGCGGAGGATGCGGAAGACTGAAAACCTATTTAGAATATCAGTTTTAATGCGCTGCTTGCAGTGACAGTGACTGTTGACATCAGCCAAGACTTGACATTTAAATCAGAATAAGTAGCATTACTCAGGGTTCACTGAAAAGGTGATCATTTGAATCAATAAGAAGTAAAGAGATAATTATATAGATGTGACTTTTGGTAGATGAAGTAAAGGCTTCATTTTGAGCTTTAAAGTAAAACATTACGTGAGTTATAATGAAGAAAATGTAATTCTAGTATTCACAGTCGATTTGTCAGTGGGTATCAGGCACTCCTCCTTGATTACATGGACTCCAACTGAAAAGTAAGTTGTGATTGGGAATGTCAGCTTGCCATTTTCTTATGATTGGCTGATGAAAGGTATAATTTGGGACTGCCAAGACAGCAACTTCAAAAGCTTCCAGTGCCATATTAGGCTGGAATGTGAAAGCTGTCCAGGCAAAAAATGATCCAATTTTCTACTGGCTTTAATTACAAAGAGGATCCCCTTTCATTGGTGGGGCAATTGCTGTCCATTTCTGAAGACCGTTGTGGAAAATCATCAAGTCAAGCATATCCAGAATGCTTGAATCTAGACTGCTATTGTGCGGCCGTGGCGTCATTATGTCATATTTGAATTTCACATATCCACAATTTTTACAAAATTACTTCTAAACTGATGGAAACCAAAAACCAAATGACTTTGTGACAAGAGTAAACAAAACAAGACACAGTGATAGCACTGATGGCCACAGTTCTGCCGATCCGTGTTGAAAAAGTAGTTTCTTGAATAACTTTTTTTCTTTGTTCTTGTGGTGACAGGTAAGACAAAATAAAATAAGTGGGTAAAGGGTAATTTACCTTGTAACCATGGCTCTTATAAAGTTTCCTTTTCTTGGTTGTCACCACGCCAACAAAATAAAAGCAGAAATTGTGGTTAATCCCTGGAGCACAGAATTGTGCCTGAAGCTTCTTGGTAATGGGCAATGGCCTTTTTATTCTAAATAAAGTTAAGCGTTTGTAACAGCGACTGCATTATGGAAAATCCAATTTGTGATTGCAACATCTGTACTTAACCTATGGGTAGCTCTTTGTTGGTCAAAGCAGCTAAGCGGCACGTCTTTTCCATGATTAGTTTTCCAGGAAACGTACATGACCTTGCATGCAAAAACTGTATTCATTATTATTATTACGTTAAAAAAGAATTTACATCTAAATATTCTCAGACATGCAAATCCATGTACAGCGAACAGAACCCAGACACATTGTATATTTGTATTTTCTCACAGTCTAACACACACAGGCACATACAAGCAAGCAGTAATATGTTCATCTGCCTAATCACTGTTTGTTTGAAAACAAATAGACATAATATATCATAAGTTGTTTATTTAATTGACGTGACATCATGAGGCAAAGAAAGAAACAGATGATTATCACCTTAATCAAAGAATCTGTCCTGGCAAAAATGATCTTCTGACCTCTTAAAAGGCTTCTTCCTTTTGTGTTGTTGACACGTAACATAAAAATCCAAACTAAATGAGCTGATTCAACACCTTGGCCAATGTTTCCCTCTCTGCCTCCACCTGTCAGATCCTGTCAGACCGTATGTCAGAGGAGAAGGACACAAAGAAAGGAGACTATCCTCACACATTTTGGGAAGTGTCCAGAGGCTTATTTGTAAGCCTGCAGGGTGTGGCAGGTAAGCTTCCACCTCAAAGGCAGCAGTTCCCTCCCAAGTAATTGCTCTTCATCAGATCAAGCTGCATGACATTCCTGCAAACTGTTTCAAGTGACTACAGCCAAAAGACAGAGTCAGCTGCCATCAAAGGGGACTATCTCCTAACTGGATCAGTGGTGGCTGATGGGATATCGTTGTGTCATTAGCTCAGGTTTCAGACTACACCCTGCTAAAAAACAATGCAAACACACAAAAACAGCACATTGGGAGACTCAACTGAGAAGAAATCCAACAGGGAAAAAAAATCCTCATGATGCGGCGATATGCATTAAAAAAAGCTGCTGCACAAAACAGTGTTATTCGCCCCAATAAATGAACCTCTTATCAGAGCTATGACCATTCTAGCAAGTCAGAGGAAGGATGCATCCTCAGGCAAAGCAGAGATAAGAGCCTTTGATATAATTAAGCCAACGTCAAACAGCCAGTAGATGAGTCTTGTGAAGATAAAGCAGCCAGGACCGACAGCTCTGATAATAGTCCAAACAAAGAGAAAGTGGAGATTAAGGGGTTCCTTTTCAGGGAGTTAAGTGGACTGCCCAGAGGACACTCCAAAACATGGCTCATCTGTCAGGGTCGAGGGGAATGGATACCATCACTGACGCTTCATCCAGGCATAGATAGGATCCAGGAATGTATAGTCTCTTGTACCATAGGTGAGTTTCTTGTCTATCATCAGTTGTCTACTTTATCAGAATGTTTACGTTTTACATTATTTATTTACCATCTAGCTGATATTCTGATTTAGATGAGTATTACAAATACAATAAAAGGAACGTCAGAAAATATCAACAATCTTACTCAGCAGTTGTCAGAGGTTTGGTCGAAAATTAAAAATCAACTAAAAATTGAAGTTGTGATTTCATTGAAAAAGACATGTATTTGTTAGTAACTGAAGAAATTTAATGGTTCAAATAGTCAAAGTGATGAATAAACATTAGTAACTGGCTAAAACGAATGGATTATTTTGGATAGTTTAAATAAAAGTAATGCAAAAACAATTCTAAAAAAGAATAAATAGAAATAGTTGGCTGACACTAATGGATGAAGAAGTGTAGTACTCTCTAATTTCCTATCTATAGTAATATTCAATTTAAAGTGTTTGAATTCATAATACAATAACAAAATGTTGCAGATGAAGGGACACATGGACGCACTTGAAAGCTACATTGATGTTTGGAAACCACTGACTTTTCAGCATATGAACAAACACACTGTAGCTCTATGACACACACTGAGATAAAGTCAGTTGTTGAAGCATCCCTCCATCACACAGCTTTCTATTCTTACTCTGTATTTGCTTGCAGAAAGCTCAATTGGTGAGTTTTACCCTGTGATAAGCTTAAAGTTAGGAACCTTTAATGCCTTGTTAGATTGCTTGTAACACATTTGGTATTATAAAGTCAGTCAGGCTCTAGTTTGTGTCCATAACCTTGGTTCTTAAAAAGCTCCTCTCTTTTCACAGTCAGAGCTAAAATAGTGCATGAAAAAAGATGAGCTGTTAATGCTGAGAGAGCAGAAAAGGAGAGACTGTCACAGCACTCAGCTGTAACACAGTCTGGCACAACACTAACAAAGGAAATGAGCAAACCACACAGCAAATAACAGACTTTTATTCAACACTCTGGGCCCCACTGCTTATATCTGGGTGCCAGCCCCAGTCACTTACAAATAAACAGATTTATGAGAAATATTATGCACAAATTACTACATTTGTCTAGACAGGACATTATTGTAGCTTTACTTACATTGGCATGATCAAGTTTGATTTTTACGAATATGTTTATTGGTACATGTCAAACATTTACAGTTTCCAAATTTGCTCTTAAGAATGAATGGGATGAATCAGCAAATAAACTACATTTCTCGCAGTTTTCAAATATACACATAAAGTGTAGTTTTCTGCAAGAAAAACACAAATTATACTTCCCACAAAGAATGAGTTGACTTCAAAAATTTGAGAACTATGTAGCTGAAATTCTACAGTTATATGGGAACCTGAAAAGATATTTAAAAGTTGCATGAACTTCTGTGGATGTGTCCCTTATTATTGTACTACTATAGTACAACAATTAACTTGTAGGATGTTTAACTATTGTTAAACCACATTGTATACCAGTAATAGTAGTGAAGTGTGACACAAACTGCCTTGAAAATCTAATTACTATTTAGAGTTGTGGACTGCACCATTTGATTTACACAAGACTGAAATTCCATCCTGGATATGTGGATAAAGGGAACTTCACTTTCTTTTTTCAGCAGTTCTTTAATGAATTACAGCACTTTTTTCATGTTTTGTTCAGAGACTGAAACGGCAATAAAAAAGTGTGACGTGACAAATTCATTAACTCAAGATGTATCTCACTCTGCAACATTCACATTGCATTCCACTTAGTCTTACGTTTAGACTGTCGTCTGTTTAGAGTCTAAACAGACGACACAGCACACCACACTGGATTACTTTTTCAACAACTCAAATAACAAATGATAGGCCTGTAGGAAACAGAGTGCTACAAAAAAATTAAGAACGCTTTTGTAATGACTGTAATCAAGTACAACAACAAACAAAAATTCTAGCATAAACTATGTAATTTAACAAGTTTTGGTTAGCTCTGATACACAGTCATCAGCTACCCGACTGTACAGCGGTAATAAAACTGACTGTGGTTTCAGCTATATAGATGCCTGGAACAGACAAAATTGCTGTTTGACCATAACCATTAATGCACACCGGGAATAAAATACTTTCTCACAGAAAAATGACAACTTAAGCTAGACACAAAAAGCATTTTCTCACACACACACAATACTACAAGCCAGAGGTTGTCTTGCAGCATCATGGTCCAGCACAGAAATGGCACAGTCTCTGAATACAAGGCCCTGAAAAAGCATTGGAAACCATCCAACATGTCTCATAGACCATAAATCCTCAGCCCAACATTAGGCATGTTGGTTGCTATCATGGCCAGCAGCGTTCTCCAAAATAAATTCTAATTTGTACATTTGCAGATGCACTAAAAGATGAATGTTACTAGCTGACCAGGTCACAAGATATTTTTTACTGGAAGGATGAGGACAGAAGTGGCACTGCCTTCTCATTAGTGTGACGGAACAAATCTGATGTTTGTTTCTCGGAATATGGAAAGAAGAGTTTATTATGGAAAAGTTTTCAACCACACAATGCTTTTCATTGTTCCATCACACTGTGCTGTACAGAAAACATTACACATTTGAACTGTAAAACAGACGAATCCCACTACTTAAAGTCTCGCTGGTCACATTGTGCGCTTTGGATACAAGCGTCTGCTAAATAAAATTGTAGAATTTCACATTCAGGCACAAATCACACACAGGTGCCTTGCTTTTTCAGTCTTTTTGAGGTGACTCTTCCATTTGCTCTTTCATCAGCTTTATTTTAAGCGTGTAATATTCCTGTTGCAGCTTCAGGACTTCCTCTTGTCTTCTCAGCACAGACATTTCCAAATCCATTCGCTCCTGCAGATTTGTGCAGTGTGCTGATGGTGGACAGGTAGAGCAGGAAGTACCCAGATGTTCTCCAGAGTCTGTCAAGACAACCGCATGAGGAGTGCCAAGCTGCACAGTGAATGATTTTGCAGTGTTGGAAAAAGTAGTTTTTTGTGCTGCTGGACAGATGGATGGATCTGAATATGTAGGGAGCTCATGTTCAGCCAATGGGCACTTGTTTGTGAATCTTTCGTTTACTGTGTCAGCATTTCCGTCTTTATCAGAGCTGGAAAAAAAATTTTGTTCATAAGTAATTGTGTAAAATAATGGCAACACATCTTCTTCCAAACAAGATTACTGTTTCTTTAAATAATCTACTGTTATTTTTATAGTGCAGCTATTCAAGGCAACAAATTAAAAAATGTACTACCTGTTGTGTTCATTTTCCATCAGCTCTGAGACTGAAGAGTCGTCTTTGTCCTGTTGCAGCATGTCTGAGAGGTTCATCACGGAAATAACTATTTGGGTCACGGCACTGAACTGTTCAATGGATAGGACTGCATCTGTGAATGAAAAATTATTTCACACATTAATAATAAATAGAGTAAATGTAATAG
>NC_072770.1:20714580-20847497 GCF_022539595.1 Amphiprion ocellaris | reverse complement strand
AGTTTACTCACTTGTTGACATCTGAGTTGTTGCTTCAGAATTTCTGTTTTCAACACAAACAAAACGCATACCCTTGTATTCTATTTTTCCATTTCTGTGTATGTTGTGTGACTGTACAATTAGTGCCGACAGCTGCCTCCAGCCAGTCACCGACCCAGTAATGCAGTCATGTTCTGCATGCAGCACATTCAACCATGCAATAACTTACCAGCTCCCCTGTTCTGGAAGGGTTTGGAGACGTATGTGAACGTTAGTCATACACTAGAGCCAAAGGGCATTTTATTATTGTTGTTTTTCAGGTTAAACATAGAATCTGCATGAGTGTACCGCTCCCACCACCCTTCATAACTGACCCAGTGGGTTTCTGTGGGTTTGTGTGTGCCTGTTTGTGTAATGATATAAATCCTGAAATAGCTATAGCCCTTAAGTCAGAATTTGTAGATGAATACATAAGTTACATAAACAAATGAAAATAAAGGCAATATTAAACTAATAATGTGACAATGTAGATTGTCAGTAAAAAGCTATTGGTTACATTGACTTACCCAATGGCCAACATGTAGTGTTAATGCGCAATTATTCCATACAGATGCACTATATAATACTAAATATGTTTGTGCGACTCAATCTCTGGCTGTACACTTCCTCAGAAACTAATAGATACTCCAAGTGCATTACACAGAAATGTAATACTCAAATTCTCAAGCAACAACTCCAACAAGACCAATAAAAAAATAAGCTGTCAGACAATTATCCATTAGTGAAGTAATGGAACAAGATAATGAAAGTTTCAGACCCATGTTTCAGTTGATTCATTTCGATCGTGAAAACTAAGCAAAGAGCTGCAAAGTGGCACATGGACCCTACGGTTTTTTAGTTCCGTTCTGATAAGTTCTGCTTATTAACCTTACATGTATGTGTGTGTTTCAGCAGGATGAGTTGCTTCCAGCAGCCCCTGGTATCTGCAGCACAGTGGTGTGGTGCAAACTAGAGGAAATTACAACCATGAGACTATGTGTTTTTGGATTTAGACAAAAATATGCCAAGGATTGGATTCAAAACTGAGAATGAAATTTAAGTTAAGAAGATATTACTAAAGATGAGGTAGTAAAGCACACATGACGTGGCAGAAAGTGACGGTACGTTTTCAGATTAAAACCTTGGTGCTTAAATGTTTCACTGCATAATTAACAGTTGGAAAAAATGAGACACAGCAATCACAAATCCAATCACTCACCATGATTGAAAATTTCATACATGTGAAAATAAGCAACCAAACGCACATCAACACTAGTTTTCAAGCATTGTATGTTCACTGGACAGAGGTTTAATTACCACTTTAATGTCATAAATGAAAGGTAAATATTATATTTTAGATATTTTGTTGATAAATTTAATGCTCTTATAATAAAAATGTCATATGCATTCAAGTATAGGTATAATTAAGCTGTTAGGAACAGATAAAAATCTCTGAACCATGAAGGAAGAGGAAAGAGCACCAAAAAGAGCACTTTAGTAGCGATATATAAGCCTTTAATGAGCCACAGTGAAGGTGGTAGTCTGAGTCTGAGGGACAGCGGCTGGGAATAATAGAGGCAACTGTACAGAAAAAACAATGTGGAGAAGCCACAGGTTTCAGGACAACATGAGAGAGAGCGAGGACGTTATGTAACCTTATCTCCACTGAACAAATTTAATAACATCGTGCAGCATTGCTCGTCTGTGTTCTCAAGAATAACAACGGGTAGCAATATAAAGTGCGGAAATTCACAGACTCAGGAACTAAATGTCATGTCAGGTCAAAATGAGCAATATGTGTGAATTATTGACTGATATTTAAAGATGGAGTATATGTGACACACTGTTGGCAAGTGGCCATGGTCTGAGAAGGATAACAGGAAAAACACAGACTGAATGCAGCTCTCAGAAAACGGTATTGGATTGAAAGGACGCAATATTTCAGCCCTGCTGGTTTTTCATAAGGCAAAGGGCCAACATGACAAAAGCAAGGCATGTATAGACAGCAAATGAGTAACATTATGCTGATGTCTTTGTATTCATGGTAAAACTCAAAAACACCTCTACGGACAGTCTGCAAAGTCAGTTCAAAGTTACACCCTCAAACTGGTCTGCACTGGCATTAATGATGCTTTTAATAGTGTAATAATGTGTTTCGCCTGCAGAGGGGCCTCAAGCAAAGTGCTCTAGTGTCCCTAGTATTGAACAGTCAGCAGGGAGTAAATTAAACAGTTTGATTTCTTCTTCTTCTTCTTCAAAAAAAAACCTATTTGGAATTAAAGACATTTATATCCCATTTTCAGCTGATTGCAATTCATTAACTTGTCAAGACTAGCATCTGGCAGATTGGTGGTTGCTCCTGTGTGTCTTGTCTGTCAGCGACTATGTAAATGAACAAAATCATCCATAGTAAACTGTAAAATTAGGTTTTGAACTATTTCATCTGCAACTGCAACGCAGTTGCTCCTATTTTTTTCTCAGAGGACTGTGCTTTTATTAAAATCTAGATTAAACCCCACATATACATTTCATTAACCCCAATCATTTCCAACTTAGAATGATCTTAACAACAAAATATCGCACAAAAGACATCAATTTCACTGAATCTACCACAGAAACCCCAGATGAAAACATTACATAGCTTTTGATATGCAACAGAACTACTTGAGGAATTTGGCGTGGGTTTTCTGTACATTCCACAAACGCTGTGACACCAATTGTTTCATTCTCTTCTTCATCACGTGCTTTTCACTCTTGACTACATCTCTGTGCTAAAGCAGATCATTTGATAGGGGAAGCTCTGCAACAGTGATGACTCTGCAGCACACTTAAGATTGTAGTATTGATCTAAGAAGTTAAAGAGCAGCCCTTATGTCCTGACTTGACAGTTTAAGCACGCAGCTTACTTTATTTTTTAATTTGTGAGCTTGTAACAAAGCCAATTCATCATGTAAACTCTTCCATAATATGATAAAAATCTGTCTGCAAATTGCATTAGAACTACATTAGGGATGTGCAATCATGGAGCACTATCACACTCCAAAGGGTACATCATTAGTAGGATCAAAGGAGACAGGGTGGGGCAGGGGGAAATAGAAAAAGGATAACACACAAGAAAAACAACCGTAAGACTTAAGCAGACAAGGAAAAGTTCCAATTTTGGAAACTGGCTTTGTGCTGACAGTACCATTAGTAGAAATAGGCTTATCATCTCTGTTTTAATTTGGGTTCTTCCCATAATAGCTCAGTGTGATTCCTTCTGTGTTCTGCCCTGTTTTGAACAGCTAAAATTATTTGTTAAGCCATACTCTGCACGGCAATGCAAGGCTGAAGTCATTGTTTTGTCTGACAGGCGGCTTTGCTTGTTCTCGGTAACAACCTCTCCTCCTCCTGTCTGCAGCAGGAGCCCTGTGTAATTACATCCAAAGCGTTCCCTTCTCCCCTACGCTTGATATCACTGCTGACATCCACTATAGCTCAGCCCCTCCTGTCTCTCTCTCTCTCTCTGTCTGTCTGTGTGTTTGTGCTTTTCGGCTGTTGGAGAGCTCTCACTCTCTGGCAGTCCTGCTTTGTCTTCGGTCATGTGTGTAGTGCAGCAAAGCAGATGGAGGAGGGAACGAAGAGAGGGAGGCAGAGATGAGAGAAGAGGGAAGAGGACGGTAGTCAGCTGAAGAGGGAACTGTTTAAATGAGTGAACAGAAACGGAGAATGGATGAATCATACAGTGGGATATTCATTAAAGGACTAAACTGCTGGCTGAGTCTGTTGGGTAAGTGTGCAACTAGTATATATGTAAGACTTTGCTCTGCCATTTAACAGCATAGTACGATTAAACAAACTCAAAAGTCTTAACATCCCACTAGTGTGAACTTGTTACTAGAATGATGTGCTTCCCAAAATGTGACTTTATCAGGCATCAAGAGATCTCTGTTTGTGAATGCTGCATCCTCCTTAATCACCCAGGAGTGAAAACAACAGAGGTGCTGTCCATCTGAGGGTTGAAGGCTGCACCAAAGCCACATGAAATGCTCTGTGACTTTATCAGATCCACCTGTCATACTCTGTGGGCAGGCAGATCTCCCATTACAGCTGTAGGAATATGAAATCCACTGAGGCAGCAGAACCTGATTCAAAGATGAAACCGATTGATAAGAGCAGATTCCAAGTCTGTGTGCAACTGTGCTCTCATTTACATGCAGATATAGGATTATGTGTGTGTGTGTTTTTAAAGCTTTAAAGTGGTGAAATAAATCTTTGTGTGTGTCACCCTGCTGGGGAAAGAGACAGATTTAAGATCGACTGATTCAACCGAGTCAAGTGAATAATTCACTTGGGGTTATATCCCTGTGATTCACGAGGCTTGTAGAGGTGATTTTCTCACGGGAAGTGACTGGTCTCATGCTGTTTAGCACTTACTTGAGAATGCAGAGCAAAGATCAGGAGAAACAGATGAATAATTATGCTGCATTATGTCAAACATTACTTGACCAGCGTAAGCAACACGTTGCCTTTTTATGGCATTAGCGCCCATAGTAAACAAAATGAAATGGCAGGTGTTCAAGTGGATAATGTCTAACACACTGTCTTTGAATAAAGAAGATTGTAAATTCAACTGTAAATGGGCAGGTTTTTCTCTAAATATGTCTTGTTCGGATGCTTTTATGGATTCAACATAATGATACCAAATAGGCAGTTTCCAGGAAAACACCACTCACTCTCTGCAACATGAGTTCATTAATTATTCACACTTCTAAGTGCCATCCCTATGTAAATTTATTGATATGCAAATTATCCAAATGGGAAAATAATGGGAGCGAATTTTCAGTCTAGTTCCTCATATTGTGCATCTGCATAAGCATATAGCCTGTCTGCAGGCTAGAAGAAAAATTAATTCATTGAGTATGCACAAACATGTGAAAGAGTACATGTACAACTAAATTCCAGCAGCGTGTGATTTGACATATAACGTAAATGTAAGTGCATCTTGCAAGGTGCATTTACACTTGTGATGTATAGCATGCTTGCAGCGCAGTAGTGGTGAGCTGGAAGCTGTTTAAAGGAAACCATTATCAGTGGTTGTGTAAGGAAATGGTTTGGTGCTTGTAATACTCATAGAAATGATAACATCACTTCAAAAGCAGCACATACTGACAGTTGCGGGAATGTAGCGGGGTCCTGATCAACATCTTTTAAAAAGAAAAGTGCATTCTTGTGTGTGAGAGTTGCACATGTGAAAATACAGCATCCCATGAATAGTGAGTGACTATTGTGCAGCAGCCTAACAGCAATTGTGCAAAATTTACCAAAGGTAACCACAATGGATCTAGAGTCTATAACTGTGTACTGAAAATTCACATTACTCTAAATACAAACTACAATGGGAGCATACAGTATGCTGCCTCTGGCCAGTTGAACAGCAGGCAGGGAAGGCATAAGTGAGAAATTAAAGGAAAAAACCCATCATAGAGTGTCTTAGTGATGTGTTTGACTACTTTACAATAAGTTAAGTGTCTTTTCTATATTCCTCCAAAAGATATTCCCTCTTTAGATGCTTTGATAATGGTGGTAGAGACTGCTGTCTAACACAATGCACACGTGTCTGCTCTGCCAGAATGGCAATCCAACTTTGTCAGTCTGTGTGCCAACATTATGCTTCAAGTAGAGTGGAAAAAGTCATGAGTAAAATTACACAGTGACCAGTTCATGCCAGCAAAACGTAAGGAAATATTTTTGAATGTGAACAGTCTTAAGCAAGTTCTTTTTTTTTTGTTTGTTTGAAAGAAAACTGATGTGTAGTCCAGTACAGAGAATGATAGAACAATAAAATTAAATTAAATTACACACCCATAGACTGCATATGAAAGATGGACGAAGTCTGGGGGTCTTAAAATTGAAGCCAAAGCAGAAGTGCGTAAAACGTGCATTCTTTCTATCAGTCAGCAGGGGCCTATGAGAAAATGACTTTACTTCTCACTTGCTTTGCTGCCTCAGTAAATATTTTCCTCATGAGTTTATGGTCCCAGTTGTTACTTTAAAGACTTTTTGAATACAGCATGATCATTTTGTTAATTATGGTTCCATTTATAGACAATAAAGATAAGTATGTTTTAAGCAAGACTACCTCGTGATTGACAAGTCGCTACAGTATATTGCATCATCTTGAGCTTTCAGTCAGATCCACCCCTTGCTTGTTATGTCTAATTTCACAAGAGCAAGGAGACAAAGTCCAAAGTTGAGGCTTCAAAACAGTAGCCCACAAACCAGTAGGTGATATCACAGTCTCTACGTCCATCTTTTATCTTTAGTCTTCATACAAACCAAGGAATAGGAGCAAGAGTCCTGTTGCATCCCCTGCTGGCACAAGTGTGCAAGTGCATAGAGTTGTAATAACGGATGGCATTTTTAAATTGCAGCGTATATCAAATACGGTATTAATATATTAACATATAGAATAAAGCAAGTACAAAACACAGAGCAGAAGGGAAAAGATTACAATTTATGACACCGCTGAAAAGACTGACATGCTACATAGCCTGTTCCTACATCTCATTTCATACTCTGCTTGTGTTCAGTTATATGTAATTGTTCTATTCGTTCTTTTTTTTACAGACAGTGGCAGGCATTTCCTGAAATAGCAAGCAGAATTTTGATACTGCAGACTACTGTGAAATCATCACTAGCAGAGAGTGCTGTGAGGCTCATCTGTATGGTGGAGAGTTGATGTGTCACCCTAAAGAAGCTATCAAGAAAAGCGGAGCCTTGAGGAGAACACATTCATCTCTGCAGTGAGACGTACAGGCAGACTGCTTCCTGCTGCTGTCTGATCGAAATATTCAACAATACATGCACTGTGTTTTTTCGCCTCACAATATCTGTGGACACGAAAAATCGTAGATGGTGATGCCCAGTCTCATTTGCCAATTAACCAAAGAAAATAATGGAACCAACTTAAAAATCAATATTTAAGTTGACTGACATCGGACTCTACAGTCCAGTCTTCATTATGGAATCTGAAGGAAGCACAACAGGACTGTCCACAGCTGCGCTCGTGGCCATTGCCTGCAATACATTTGTTGCCATCCTTCTTCTTCTCCTCTGTCTAATCATCTACCAAGCCTGCAGGGTCCCATCTAGCCCAGAGAGGCTACCAGTGCTGGCTCCGAGTGAAGCAGAAACCCAGCAGATCAACGAGCACAAGTACCTGCTGACCTCCTGACTGCACAAAGATGAGTCAAATGTAGCAACAAGTGATGGCCTCAGTGCACTCTTCCACAGGAGAGAGGATCGAGGGAACAGTGAGCCTGACTGCAAGCAATAATACTAATTAGACTTGTCCTTCCCTAGTTTTTAAGGTCAGCTGCCGATCTGGTGTCAGCTGTGGCTGTGCCTCACAAAGACGTAGCAAGGATGAATTGCAGTGGAGTGAGGAAACTATTTTTAAGCAGCCATCACCTGTCAAATCTGGTTCTGGGTTTGACAAAGGACATGGACGAATGCCAACGAGCGTGCATGTTTAACACAAACAGCCTCAAGAAAAGGACATGGCCACAAGGATGGATGCAGGTTGCATAGACCCTGAGAGAAAGGAATGTTAAGTAGACAAAGAACGACTGGCCTGTTGTTAGAGGTTTCTAAATATATCCTCTTATTTCATACAGCGGCCTGAAAAAAGAGAAAGCCAGTCTATTACTGAGAACAGGGACTTGAGCCTGTGTGGTATGTGTGTGTCATTGTCAGTCACAAACATCAGCGAATCATGAGGCAGAGCGTCTTGCTAAGGGGGTTATATAAGGACTAGAGAGGCTTAGTAGAAATTTGTGTCCTCTTCAACAAGGCCCTCACACTGACATCTGCTTCTGGCTGTCTATGATGGGCCACTTGCTCTGGACTGAATCACAGGATGCTCACATACAGAGGGATTAATCCTATGGAACCACACAGATTGCAGACAGGCCTACCCATGTTCCCCTCATCCCACCACAGATTATTAATACCTGACTGCATTATTAATATCGATATGTATTTTAAATTTTGCAACCTTCCAGACATTTAGCAGATATTAGTTACACTGAAGTAAGAAAGAAAAGGATTTATAATATATTATTCCTGACATGAAAATATGCCTGTTAATGCTACTAAGAGTAGAATTACAAATGTCTCAACAATAGCTTCAGTAGATTAGAATGTAATGCAATGCTGAAATGTGATTTGAGCAAAAGATGTTTTGCCTTTAGAGGATACTGCAAATAGAAGTTCATAGCCTCCAAAGAAACTGTTGGAAGTCATTTTAGTAAAATTATTCACTGAAGCAAAAGTGAACAGTGCAATCAGTGGTGGATACAAGAAAAGGCAACTTAGAACAGTTGATCACAGAATAAATTCTGGAGCTTGTTTAGACATATGTACCCAATGGTGGCGCTATACTGAAATTACTCAGAACTTGCACAATACATGTGGAGAAATTTTTATAAATCCCTGCAGAAAAATACTGAAGTATCAAAATATGCATTGTTGTATCAAATGCAAGTTAAATCAGGAGAAAACATTTTGATAAATATTAACAAATTGTTTTCTTGTTATTTTGATGTTATTTATTGCATACACTGAACAAATAAAGTCGTCTTTAATAAACGAGTATACCAGATTGTACCATGTTGTTGTGTCTGGCAGAGAATCCATGGTGGACACGTAAATATATGCTTTACTCTGGTTTCCTTAGTAGACTGAGGAGCGTCTCCATCTTGGCTGCTTCCACCTCTGGACCCTCTTTGCCCTACACACATATGCACACACACACACACACACACACACACACACACACACACACACACACACACACACACACACACACACACACACACACACACAGAACACAGAAATCTGACATTACTTGACCTTTTGCTTGACCAAGCACTGAAAGAAACTACAAATGCAGCAGGCAGCCAGTTAACAAGAGGTCAACACAACACAAGCAGACAGATATTGATGCTGATGCAAGGTCAATAGTAGCAGAGTGTTTGTATTTCTCTATTACATAATACTTTATTTATACCTCATTGTAAAATTTGCTATGAAGACATAGAGCTACTGCCTAAAGGACACCAAAGCCAAGAACATATCTAAACAGATCTACCAAAATGATGGTGTGAGCACATTAAATCTTCCTGTGTGTAGAAAAGCAGAGCCTTTAAAGAGTGCACAATATGGCTCAACATTAGTTCTGCATTGCAGCAGCAGCTCATTTCACCTCTGTAAGAGGATAATTAACAGCAATTATTAACCTATAGCTTCACTTGATCTTAACCATTTTGATCAGGAAATAACATGACTGATTACGAGGTTTTCAGAGGGAACATGCATTACACTTCATGCAGCTGAATTAATGTTGTTGCTGACATTCATAACCCCCTGAATATCCATCCATTATCTATCCTCTCTGCCTGCTCAGTCCTCATTAGGGTCGCGGGGGGCTGGAGTCTATCCCAGCTGATTTAGGGTGAAGGCAGGGGACACCTGGATAGGTCACTAGTCTATCACAGGGCTATACATAGAGACAAACAAGCACTCTCATATTCACACCTACACGCAATTTAAACTCAGCATGTTTTTAGACTGTGGGAGGAAGATGGAGAACCTGGAGAAAACCCATGAATGCACAGGGAGAACATGCAGACTCCATGGAGAAAGATCCCAGGTCCAGGCTGGGGGACGTGTACCAGGGATCTTCTAGCTGCAAGGCAACGGTGCTAACCACCGAGCCACCGTGCTGAAAAATGTCCTCTTTACGTTATTAATGCATACGAATGTCTTGCCTTTGCAGTAAGGCCTAAAATTCTGTGTCTACTCATTTTCTGGCACCTTACACTGATACAAATATAAACGCCATTATGTAAGTTTTATTCTGTGAGGCAATATTTATAAATAGGCTAGCATAAAATACTTCATAATGCTGCTTTTATATTGCAACTGCCACTTGTGATTTGTGGGTAACTAGGAAGAAAGCTGCTGAAAAGAGAACCGATGAGATGAACACATTCAATTTGCACACAGTTGAATGGAATTGTGTTGTTTTGAACATAGAAAGGGGTCATTTGATAGCGTACATGCAAAGTAATAATAAAAACATTTTTTAAGTGTGTGTCTAAAGTTCCCAAATATGTACACCTTATGGTACTATATATTTTATTTCAATAACGATGCTTTCACACCAGAATCCACTTGAGTCGACTTGGGACAGTGACACTGGAGCACACACATGATCACAGCATAAGACCACCTAACATCAGCTTTTTAGCGACGGTTCACTGTTGTGACAGTTTGTTATGATCCTCCTCCAGCCCCTGCCCTTCTTTCCCCTTTTTCCCCATTTTCCTCCTTTCTCCCTCATGTCTCTCTCTCTCCCTGTCTCTCGCCCTCCTGCTCTCCCTGTTTCACCTGCCTGCATTCTGCCATCAGCTGATTACTGCAATGAGTGTCACCTGCAGTAATTAGTTCATTCACCAGTTCTCTACCTCACCTCCAGTATTTAAGCTCCATGCTTCCATTCACTCCCTGCCGGATCATAGATTGACATTGATACTATTTCCCTCCTGGATTCTGTTTCTCCCCACCAAGCCTGCCACCTCCGGACTACTTCAGCCCCTTGGACTCTGCTGCTCTCCCCCCTCCTGGATTTCCCCTTATTGGACTCCATTTGCTCCACCCTATTCATGGATTTTCCCCAGCCTGTTTTCCCCCTCAGTTTTCAGTTTTCCCCCATCTCGTGAGTACCCCTACCCAGCTTAGTTTTGTTAATTCTGTTCAGTTTTGTAAAACTTCCTATTTTTTGTATTCATAGAGTTAGTAGAGTTTTAGTAATTGGTTTAGTTCTGTTTTCCCCAGTTCAGTTCCCCATTAATGTATTGATTTAGCTGTTGGTTTAATAAATCTCTTTGTTATTCATTTGTCGGCCAGTTCTGTGTGTCTGCGCTTGGGTTCTCCTGCTTTCCCCCCGTAACACAGTTATGCAGTATGGACAGCGCTCAGTGTCTTTTAAAACATATTTTTGGTTTTCAGAAGCCCAAAACAATGAATTAAAAAGTCTTTGAGGAGCACCACAGCACAACAGAGGTTAGGTGCACAAGGGTATGAAAGCCAAGAAGATGGGTTAAGAAGATGGGTTGCCTTGAGAGCATGTTTAAATACCCTTCGAACTAATGACTGCAATACACTCGCATTATTACAGTTTGGCTTGTGAGGCCACTGCACTGCTATTTTGGGTACAGTTGTTGACATAAGTTTACATACACTTGTAAAGACTATGCATATCAAGGCAGTCTTTAGTTTCCAATAATTCCTGTAACATGCATGTTGGCTCATTTATAAATGTATTATAGGTCATCTGGAAATATGACAAAATCTGTTGGCTTGAAATATGCATACAGTGACTTGAATTGTCAGTTTTGGTAAAGTAGAAAGCTTTGTTAATGAAATTTACTTAATGGCATGGCCTCTTACCATCTCGTGAGTAATTACGATTGTCCACAGCTGCTGACTCTGAGCCAATTTAAATAGAGCCCATTTGATACACTTGGATCCATTAGTCTCAGCCTAAAACACTGTACTGGGAAAGTCTTAGAAGCTTAACACAGATCTGAAGAAGCAAATCATTGACTTGAACAGATCAGGAAAGTGACTTGGAGCCATTTTAAAGCAGCTACAGATTCCAAAATCATCTGTCCACACAACTGTTTCTAAGTAAATGCATCATACAGTTGTGTCACTGCCACAATCTGGAGGAAAAAATAAGCTATCACTAGCTACTGAGAGACAGTTGTTCAAGATGGTCAAGAGTCAACCAAGCGTCACCCATAAGCAGTTCTGGAAAGAACAAGAAACTGCTGGAACACAGGTGTTAGTGTCTACAGTCAAGAGTGTTTTACATTGCGGCTGAACTGAAGTTTGCTGCTGTTCCAATGGACAAGGAAAAGGCCCTCTGGAGAAATGTTCTGTGGTCAGATGAAACAAATTGACCTATTTGACCACAATGACCAGAAATGTGTTTGACACATTTAACCAAATGTTAGTATTGCTGTATGTATATTACTATTTTGACCCAGTAGATTCTGTCAAATTTTCAGAAGACCATTAAAAATTCATGGAGGAACTAATATGCATGATTTTTTTTTTTTCAAAAAAAGACGCACATGTTTTAATCATTCCATGATATAAAATTAAGAGCATGAGGAGTCACTGGAAACTCAAGACTACTGTGACATCCAAGGGCCTAATAAGTGTATGCAAACTTCGTTCACAACTGTATACTGATTTTCCACCATTCTCATTGCGCTAGTTTCAGTAGGTTGGTATGCCAATTTCATAAGACATGCTGTTGAAAATATTTGCTGTGGGTGTTTGTGCCTGATGCTTATTTGCCACATTGGGTTCTAAAATACTCTGAGCGCTGTCAGTGGTGCTGAACTGAGCAATTATTTCCCAATTGTGTGCTTTAGGGCTACAGTCTGAGGTCCCTAATGAGGTAGCACTGTGTGTGTATGCGTGTGTGTGTCTCTGTGTGTATTGTTATGCTGTGTCCAAATAAACTGTGTTTATGTGTGTGGCCAAAAGGCGTAGCAATAACATGTATAATGTAGCGAGTTGTGAAAATAAATGCATATTAGTCTGGTCATTAAATTTTTTTTTCTAGTTTACATGCGCAACACAAAGGAAGACTGGAGAGACCACAGAGCTGATTCTAAATGGACCCTGATTAAAGTGTTGTGACTCAGTGTGCCATTTAGTTTCCTCCCGTGTTTAGACGGACTGCTGTGATTACTCCACACCTCATTAACCATTGTCATCAGTGGCAACGGTGCATTCAGTGACTCATCAACTGCGACTGGACTAAAAGTGGAATTTTGTTTTACTGTATAGCTACAAATTGGTTTGAATACATAAATTATATTAGTTTTGTTCTTTCATTTTCCACGGTATCATCCTTTTTTGGCTAGACTGACAGTATGAGTGACAGTCAATATGAAGTGAATACCTTTGGTACCGTTGAACCGAGCGCTTTACATTATATTTTTGAGGATAATTTCATGATACTTTTTAAATAAAAGCTACTTTGTCTATTGATCACTTCTAAGATGCGTATTAAACTAAGATCCCCCATTCTGTGGCTAATTTTTAACTGGCATAAATGAGCAAGGAAAATTAAATACAGCTGATTAGTGATGCTAATGGGGGGTGGGGGTGAGGGGACTTAGTGAAATTAGCTTGGGGTCAGGACTCAACAATAAATGAATCATCTGAGCTGTTTTCATTGATGTGGAACAAGTGGGAGTCATGAATAATGCAAAAGTGCCAGCATGCATCCAGATTGTTTACAGACAAGATGGTATATAAGGTGAAAGGGGAAAAAAATGGGTGTACAAGAGCAATGGTAACACTTTGAGAACATACTTCTCTATAGCTCTGAAACTAGGAGAAGATTTGAAAATTCCATTTGTATGTGTCAATAGAATTGTGTGTATGTTGTCTTAATTGATTTCGTATTCTGAAACAGAAGGTAGAAAATGAAATGCGGCTTTTTAAATTATCAGTGCTTGGAACAATGTTTTATAAACAGAAATAGAGCAATTTTCCAGAATATTGTGTTGCTTCCTTAATATGAATTTCTGTACAATGACTTAAATATAAAATATCCAGTTTCCATTCATTCAAAATGCAAAATTGGGGTGATTTTAAAGAATCTTGGTTACCAAAAGGTAAACTGGTGCTGCAGTGAACAGTCTGGAAACACCTGACATGTGAGATCCAAGAATGCTTCACTTGTACCCTACCAGTTGTGTTGTAAACATGGCTGTAAACTGCTCACTCTACTTACACATGTTGTCAATTTATTTGTCATTTTATTATTAACGATACTATATTTAATTTAACTGACAATAATTTGGCTCAATAATTTGACATTTTTAAAGGCTGGACCTTTTTGTTTCTGCAGATATTTCTGATCAAATTTAACTAACTATGATGATAGAGTGTTGAGGCTATTGTATGCAACAAGTGGCTGTTAACAGGATCTGTGGCCATGTGAGCATTGTAAATAAAGTCTGTCTTAGCACTACAGTGCAATGTTCAGTATGTGTGTTAGGGCCCTGAGCTGTTGTGCTCCTTTCCCCTTTTGGTGTGAATAACTTTGTCCTCATTCGATAAATCAGTACAAGCTACATCTGTCATCACTGCACCTGTTCAAAAACTGTCACCCTGCCTGACTGTGACTTAGTGCAGCAGCTCGCCTAATTTGTCTCCTGTTTGTGTGCTTTCTGGTACTCAGGTTGATTGTAACTGTGCCAAGAAATTTGTTTCATTAAGGGCTTGAGACACTAATTTGTCACTTGAGCCCTGGCCAAGCTGTAGGATTTTGTTATTTTTGCTACTGTTACAATCACATTTCACTAAAGTGCACTTTAAGTATAACGTGTATGTTTAGACATCAGGTCCAGGAGTGCTACTCATGCCTGATTAGCAAGTGCAGTTAAGGCAGGGCAGGATTTATTTTTGAGTTCTTTTCTTGTTACTAAAGATCAGGTATAAAAATTTAAAACATCTACTTTTGATTAATATTTATTTATTTTATTTGAGTAGCATTCACTGGCCTCCATTCCTCCTTTTGTGTGTTGTGCTGGTTTATGCTGTTACCCCAAAAACCTTCCACTACATTCAGCTTTGGTATGATTGCATCCATCTGCTTGACTGCATGTTCCTTTTCTTTCTCCTAGCAAGGGCTTTGCCATAGTTTACTACCAATAGAAGCTGCCATTTAAGGGTTTACTCCCTCTTGTGGCATAACAGGGCAATAATCTTCATATGTGCTATTTCTGCATACAGGAAACTGAAGCATAGTGAATATTAGTAGTGAATAAGACATTTACAGTATTTAGTTAACATTTCAAAAACCTTAACTTATGTTAAATGTAGACTAGTGTACAAGGTTTTAATGCTTCCAACTGGAAAATGTATCCTTCCGAGAGGACAATTATTGGTGGAATCTATTATCAGCAGGAATATTTTCAACCTAATAATCAATAATGAACTGTGCATTGTGAGACCTACTCCACACCTCTATTGGTGGAACAGTGGAAAAAAACTAAACTTTGGAATTTCAAGCCAACTACACAAAAATGGATATGCAGATCCCTTAATATTTTCATTGATTATTCATTTGGCCTTAAGAATATGCCATTGTTGACAGATTAGTAATATATTAACAGAAGACACATGATCATTTTGCAGCAAATTCATGTTGAATTTGGTCAAATTTAGACATGCACATAGATTGGCTATTAAGTTAGATAAAATAAGCAGGAGATTACCCTGCATGCTGTAGCGCTTATTTTGTGCACGTCATTTCATTCTGTGCATATAGCCTACAGTCTAAACTTGCATTTTGAAGGAATGAAGGAATGTTTTGATATCCTTTTTTTCAATTGAGTGACAATTTTAAAATTTTTTTTAAAGTCCAGATTTTCATTTCCCGATTTCATTTCAGAATACAGAATTGATCATTGAGAAATGCTTCTGTGGAAGCTTGTTAAGGTTCTTACCTTGGGCTTCTTGCGGAGGTTAGGAGAGAGTTTGAAGCTATTGACATTGCCTCTGTCATCTCCCACTATGATGATTGGATGGATGGGATTAAACGCAATGTGAGTCAGCTTGGCCTTCTTTTTGTCCACCACTAGCTGCTGGCAGAGAGCCTCATATTTGTTGATGTTGAGGTCAAAAACATGAACCTGAAAAGACAAGTCCTCATAATATTAATGTGTTTATCAATATTTTTTTCTTATTTTTAACCCCAGTACTAAACTGACATTTCAGTGGTGCACCACTACCAAAACAACAATGGGCGACAGTGTAAATAAAAATCTGACTAAAAAAAATTTTGACCGCTGTATTTTATTTAGATTATAAGTCCTCAGATTTGATCTTCCCAGAAAGTAAGGGCTAAATGTGTTACAGACTTCCTTTACAAGTGTGTGATGTGTTTTATGTGAAAAGTCGAATGGAGAAACACAGTTTTATTGAGAGGTTCGTCTGACCATCTGCTTAAAGGCAGGGTGTTCCTACCACTTCACTGAGTGTGCGCTACTCCATATGTACAGATGTATGTGTATTTTTCCAAATGTCATTGATGATTTTATAGGCATCTTTATGCAGAAGGAGCCAGATCACAGATATTTTTAGCCTAAATGCATTTAGAGAATCTGTCCACAACAAATGAGCCTGTAACACTGCAAAGCACAGCCTACAGCTGTTATCAGAAAGATGGCATGGTCTATGTGTATAAACACCACACAGAGCATCACAGTCTTCATTTGTAACCAATCATCATACTCTGTCTGGGTAAGACTTTCTGTAACCTCTTATCACTACAGCCATTTGCTACTGTGTTTGTGCTGTTCATGTAGTGTATAAGCACTAAATTAACATGAGTCATTACTGACTGCAGTGTGCACTGGCTGCATCTGTAATCCATGCAAGAACTTCAAGCAGAGAGAATATTAACTGAGATTTTGCTATAACATAAAAATAGTACAACAGTAAATATACTAAACATATATTAGGATGAATACACAGCTACACATTAGATGAGACTTTGTATACTTTTATGGTTACATTTTTATCAAATGTATTTAAAGCTGAGATGTTGTGACAGTGGATGTGTGAAGGAATTCATCAGAAATTATGATTACAATGCCTTCTAACAAGCCAAATTTACATTACATCTACAGTTACAAGACAATGTATTCTTACACCACCCCAAAAGTATTTAAGCCGATGAAGGTAGTTTTTATTGCTTTGGGTGGTTGTTAAAATATTAATATCTAAATATAGTACAAAGGGTATAATAATGAAACGTGTCGAAGGGTAAATAAAGCTGCACAGAGACCAATATGAATTGAAAGACTACTAATAATTTGGGTTAAGCCTTGACTTTTGATTATTGTATCCTGACACTTTCCTCAACAGTCAGCTCAGATGGAGAAGCAAGGACCGAGAGAACAAAGAGATACTTGTTTGCACTACACAACTCTGCGTCATTCTTACAACACAGACTGTCAAGCAGTTCATTATCCCCATGAGCACATGTACACAAGCATGTACGAAGACGCGCACTCACACAAACATGTACGCGTTGTATCCCTGACATTTTGCAGTGTAGCAGGAGCAGCAGCAGGCCAGATTGTCATCAACAGTATATACGTGTCAAGGAGCACACAACTCATGCTGAGTCACTCAAGCTCTATCAGACACTTGTCACAGAAAACGACAATTGCACTACAGGGACATGGCTGTCCCAGGCAATAACATGCCGATTAACATTATGCACTGAAAACACATCAGGGAAAATGCTGTCGATATTCTTCAAATTCTGATGGCTACCAAATGTGAAAGAGAGTTATTGAAATGAATGGAAAAATATTATTTAGTGGATACAGTAAAATCCCTGTCAGGTTTACAGATAATATTTAGGTTACCTCAAAAATTGTGATTAAAACAAATACCAGTATATACACACAATCAGCCACAATATCAAAACCACTTACAGGTGAAGTCCAAGACATTAATCATCTTGTGGCAATGCAATGTTCCTTGTTGGGTAAGCTTGAGCACTGGCAGTCATGTGGATGTTACTGTGACATGTACAGCAGTGAACATCCCCCAATATCACAAAAACAGCTCAAGAATGGCTCATGGAGTATGACAAAGAGGCCAGGGCACTGACATAGTCTCCTCAGATCTCAATCTGACCAAGAATTCATACACAACATTACGCAGGCGGTTTTCATAGTGTGGCTTATTGTTGTATATAATCAAAGCATTAACTGTATCCCTAGAATCAGACTAGGATGATCCATTAAAATTACAAGTTCAGTAAGAAAAAGCAGACCAGGCTAACTGAGCTTGATCAAATCCAGTTTTAAAATCTTGTCCTTCCTTCCACTTTGAAAGGATATGATCTTGTGCTTGTTGGATGTGTGCCAACTGATGAACTTTTAATGAGTTTTTTAATAGCTGCTGAAAATTCCTTTTGATCTAGTTTCAGGGAATAAATTACAGTACACATGAGACTTCATATGCTTTCTAGAAAAGGCATTTCATTTACGTTTTTTGATAGAAGACATTTACAGTTAAATTGTTGGTTTTATGTATATACTGCTACTTGCAACTTGGACACTACAAAAGGAACATCAGATTTATTATTTTAAATTTGTTGTTTCCTCACTTGTATGTCTTATCAAGAGCGATGCATGGCTGTGAAGTAACGATGGTTGGTATATTACAGTGCCTCTTGTGCCTATGCTGACTGACTCTTGGCACCGAAGAGGGCGTAACACACATATATACATTATCACATAAGGTGTCTCTCAAAATGCTCAGCTCTCATTTCCTCTCTGCCACTCTCACTCGACTTCCCTTGGCACACTGAACAGGAAATGTGGCAGACATAACACGCTGGACTTTCATAGTGTGGAGCAGACTGTGAAGACAAACAGATGGGGACAGCTTGCAGCCATACTAAGAAAATATGTAGAGATAAGCAACACAGCGTCTGCTGAAATTACTTTTGGCTGGAATCAATAACTACTGGCAGAGCAGGAAGCCTCTTTGTTACAAGACACAGTGTTTGAACAAACTTGATTGCTTGAGGCTATTCAGCATTAATCTGAGGCTTAGCCCAGGACCACAGCAAGGGTTTAGCCAGCTGAGTCTGTAACTATATTATAAGGATAATAATAAAGTGGGTGGCAGGTGGTAGACGGTGCAGTTGTTTGTTTTTTCACATTTTTAGTCAAGTAAGTGTCAGACTCATGTCATCGTAGGCACAGAGCAGATATGTGGTGGCCGTAATCATAGCTTTCAGACAAAGAGCATCCTATAGACCTGCATATGCCTGAGACTGGTTGTATAGTCAGCCTATATGACCTAGAGTCGTTCAAATAACATTGAATTTTTGATCTAATGTCTTGTTACAGAGCCTTAGTAAGGTTTCCCTTTTGTTAGTCCCAGATCGAGGAAAAAAGAAATAAGGTAGTTGCACACATTTTCCATTTATTGGCTTCTGTCCTGTCATAAATCCTATGTTCATGAGTGTTACAATGCTAAGTTATGTTGAAACTGTCTGTGTTGATTGAAATGTATTGTAAGTTTGGATGCGCTGTTGTACTTGATTGTACCAACAGGTGTTTCTACTAATTTTCACTAACTGTGTCAATAATTTTGCTCAGCTCCACCTTTGTCTCTCATGTAGATGCAGGAAAATCTACTTTCTTTCTTATTACAAGTGAAAACACCTATATTTAAATGCATAGGTGTGTTCTTGATAAATCTAAACATATTTCACCCACTATAACTTGAAACCTAGTATTCTGAGGTCCATTCAAACAACAAACAATTAGGAACAGGTCACACTGTGGGTTGCAGTTTACAAAAGGAGTTTAAGACTCTTACATTCCCATCTGTTGTCACAGCAGCAAATACAGTGGAGGAGTATGGAGACCAGGCAATGTCTCCAATGGGTTCTTTTAGGTCAAAGGTCAGCACTGGAGTGCTGAAAAAACACACAGACAGAGAGGAAACGCAAACAGAAAATACGGAACTTTTCATTATACTGCATGGAAAGCTGAGGAGTCACAGAAAGATGCAGTATAGCTGAGACTGTATGCATAGTCTATCTTAAGCTATAGTCTTGAATTAAAAACAGTGTTTTCTTTCTGTGATTTACGCATTTCGACATGTGTGACTTCTTCCTACAAGTTTTCAATGGTGGAAAATCATCTTCAGACTATCATTCATGGTAATCCGTTACAAAATGTTCAGACACCAATGCCTTGTCAGAGCCTGGCAAAATTTTTGGACATTAAACAGAAGGTTCCAGCACATTGTTGCATGCCCTTAATTATTTGTGAAACACCTCTGGAAGCAACATGAAGAAATGAAATATTTCTAAGAGCTGGAAACAGGCACCTACAGGCCACCATCAAATATTAAAAAGGGAGTGCATGTGTGTTCGAGAGTGACAGAGACAGAGTAAGCAACACTTTCAATAGATTGTATCTTCTGGCAACAAAGAAGTACAGATTTACAAGTAAATTTACTAATTCAAGAATTAATTATATAACCAACACCTGAGACAGTCTTTTAGACACATTCCACAAGTGAAGCATAACTCAAAAATCTCTGTTTAGCGTTTAGCATGTCTACACATCAGCAAGCAAAAATGATTCAAAATGTGATAAGGATTTAAAAGTCTAGGTAAATAGGGGCACACACTCGAACAACTGTAAATGAGGTTTATAAGTAAATGATGAAGTCTAAGTGGAGTTAATATTTTGTATTAAGTATCTGTCCTAATTCTCTGTCACTGTCAGAGCTCCCTCCTCTGTCCTAGCTTCAGCCCCCACCTGACCTCCCTCATCCTCCCTCATCCTCCCTCATCCTCCTCCCTCCTATTCCTCTCTCCACCTTCCTGCTGCAGCTCAGCAGAGCTGCTCTGTCCAGCTGTTGTTCATCACCAATCACTCATCAATGGAACTCCGTGCAGCTGCGGTGCAGCACACCTGATGATCATCTCCACCATAAAAGCTGGCTGCACAGTCCACACCCTGCCAGATAGTAAACTCTGCTCACGCAGTCAGTTGTCTCGCCTTGTACTTTTGCTGAAGTTCTCCATTGAAAAAGCCTTGCTTTGACTAACCCTGTTTAGCTCTGCTGACCCAGCTGCCTGGTTCCACCTGCTCTGCCCCCCCATCTCCTGCACTCTGGATCCAGCCCTGACCAGACCTCCCTCCTCCCTCCCTCACCTTGGACCTGCTGCCTGCTCCTGGATCCCCTACTCGTCGGGGAGGGTCTCTGCCTGCCATGTGCCCCCCTCAGCTCTGGAAAACACCCCGCCTGTTGCCCCCCCCCCCGGAACGAGGCTCTCCTGCCCGCTCTCCGCCGCCAACCTACCCCCACCACGGAGAACGCCAACTGGGCCACCGGTTCCTGGTACAGTCACCCCCCCACCCTCCCCGTTTAGTTCAGTTACTCCAGACATCAGTTTTTCCCACCCCGTCCAGCACTACCTTAACTTCTGTTGAAAACAACAAAATCCACTTTTGTTCTTGCCTCAGTCCCTTGTCTGTGTGCTCTCTGCTCGGGTTCACCCCCACGCCGTGACAGTCACAAATACAGTATACTAATAGATAGTCCTAAATTTGGTCAAGAGGTGGAGTATTTTCTGAGAATAACCCTCACAAATTGCATGAACCTTAGTAAACAATCCAGAATGCAATGCAATCAGCTACACTTTATTACCATTTGCATCAGCCTCTTTCAGTAATTTTGTGCAAGATATGCCTTAGATGACAAACTACATTTAAATGTTGCTGTGCCTGTTTTATATACAACATGCACACAGGTAGGTGCAGAATATGTCTACAATTAGGTGTAAAAGGTTAATTATTTTACCCAGATTATTTTAAGAGTGACACTGCATATACTGTGAATCCAGAGTCAGGGCAGTTAGGATTTATTAATTTTGTCCAATTTTACTACTAGATTTGGTGCACATCATTTAAGCCTTTTAAAGAGCAGACTTGATGCACCACCTTTACTACTACAAAGCCCTTCAGTTCATTCAGGGATGCCTAATGCCATATGCAATTTTTCCTGGATATGTTACTCTCAGCAGCGTAGCAAAAAACCTGAAGTGTTTACATTTTTGAACAATATGGCAAAGAGTTTGAGAAAATTTGCATGATCCATAAGGTTGTCTCCTGTAGAGAATATGTCATCTTTAGGATATTATAGATCATACCCTGTCTCTCATAATAGCTGGATGATTACTATCATTATTCAGTCAAGCTGCCTGTGCTGACAAGATGTGGGAGGCACAGTGGTTAGTCAAATAAGCCTGGAAAATTATTCTGAGTCCTTGACAAGTATAAGGTAATAAAGACTAATATACTGCAATATTAAAGATTTCAGGAGTGATGATTACCTTGTCCCTACTTCACCTAATGTACATACATATTTGAACACAGAGCATTAGTAGTGTTGCTACAGGTGATAATATATATTCAGCATTAAATTGCAGTTGCTATTCTGTAACTAACCAAAACATTTCCTTCTCATTCGAGGTAAACTACAGATGTATCATACATCTTCTTCCATGAGAAGCTGTGAGAGCAAACTGAATAATAACATAACATTATTCAACCAAACAAAATAACGATAAAGACTGAAGGGTGTCGACTGACTCAGATCCCATGTATTTTTAACACGTGTCATACAAGATGTCAAGCTACTTCTTGTAAACCAAAACTGAGTTTCACAGGGAGAATTTAACACGGTTTCATGCTGTTTCCAGGACATTTTTTCCTTGCTTGCAAATGCAACCCAGCCAAGTAGTAGGGGTCAACAAGTCCAACTATGTTTAATAGGACAGCCAGATAAGCCAGCAGGGACAAAGATGGAAACCGATTCACTGTGATGGTGGGTGAGTGCAATAGTACCATGTAACCTGGATGCTACACATACTGCAATATGTTTGATGGACAGTGTTTGTACTTTTTGATACACAAATTTTACCAAAAAAAAAAGTTGAAAACCTAGCTAAAAACTGCGCAGAAACTGAAATGGCAACTGATGATAGAAAAAAACTGAATGCCATAGGTGACAGAGTTTTACCAAAAACTTAACAAAAGAGCAAAAAGCATACCATAGTTATAGCAGATGCAAGTATCCAATCTTTAATTCTATTAGTTTTACTTGACTCTTACTTGATGGTATAGTCCCACATCTTGATGGTCCAGTCTGAGCTGCATGAGATGAAAACCTTTGGGTGAAAGTGGTTCCACTTTACAGTATCCACTCTCATGTGGTGGGCATCATAGGTCTCCAGGATCTTGCTCGAGTAAGTCTTGCACTAAGAAATATAGGCAAAGTCTTGATTTTGACCAGGTAGGTGGTATAAGCATGAATTCATATTTTTAAACACAGTGCTTAGAGACTGAGTTCATTCAGTGCCTGCTAGTAGCACCTCAAGAAAAGTAGGTTGGAAACAACTACTGTATTGATGGACTGTTGTAATGTCATGGAACAATCAAATACAACTTCTTGTTTTATCACTGGAACAAATTGCTTTCACCATACTATACAAGGACATATAAGGCAATAATTTGCATCTAGGCAAAAACTAATTTCTCAGCAGGTACATACTGTTTCCAAAATCACATTGTTCACTTATTCATTCCATATAGTGAACGTGCAATTGCTTACTCAGTTGTGAGCAGTAAACTAAGGTTCTGGATACCTATCACCATCATTTTGTGTTACCACCATCAGCTGATGAGTTGCGCAACAATAATTTTGTCATCTTTAAAATATGGAGCCTATACATTCTAGGATTTTTTTTTAGCAGAAAATAGTTTACATGCTATGGATTGTTTTCACAGACTGAGCAGGAGTCTTCAAAAGCATACACTATGGTTCAAAAGTTGGGGGTCACTTAGAAAAGTCTTTATTTTTAAAAGAAAATCAGCTTTTTTTCAATGAAGGTAACATTAAATTAATCAGAAATACAGTCTAGACATTGTTAATGTGGTAAATGACTATTCTAGCTGGAAGAGGCAGATTTTTAATGGAATATCTACATAGAGGTACAGAGGAACATTTCCAGCAACCATCACTCCTGTGTTCTAATGCTACATAGTTGTTAGTTAATTGTTAGTTAATCGTGTTGAAAGGCTAATTGATGATTAGAAAACCCTTGTGCAATTATGTTAGCACATGAATAAAAGTGTGAGTTTTCATGGAAATCATGAAATTGCGTGGTGACCCCAAACTTTTGGGTGGTAGTGTATGTTTTTTAAAAAAAAAATAGGATATGACTTAAGCTAAACATTAAATATGTTCTTAAGAATGCATTCACAACTGGTAGAAAAGTCTTGTGGTGAAAATTTTGATGGAAGTGATATTAGATGTGCGCTATGACTGACAGTTTTAACCCCAAAGCAAGTATTGCAGTCCACTGTGGTTCAACGTAGAATTACCTTTTAAATTTGCATCATCTCTTTGCCATTGACAGAACAGGGTTTACAAAAGCACCAAAACAACAGCAGAGTTAGACAGCAGGCATAAATTAACTACACAATCTGGGATAAAAATAGCTTTATAGGTTGTGGGGACAGCTGTTGAAGTTCAGAGTGGTGACAGTTTGATTGTTGACCTGCAGCTAAGTGAAAGATTTTTAATCTCTTCTCTCCCAGGGTTACTATGACACTGAACCTTGAGGTGACAGACAGGACATATTTTATCACATATACTGAGAGGGTGCTTGTCAGCAGGTCTGCAAGGAGATGTAAGTGAGTAAGCTGATTTAACAGGAGTGCAGCAAAGGTGTGAGTCCTCGCCCTACTTCTACAACAACATGCTATCAAACATTTTTCCAAAGTGTCTGGTTAAAAAACAAAACTGCAATGGCGGACATAGGGATTACCAAAAGGTGCATATCCGATTCTCTAGGTCAAGAACTCTAAGGTTGAAAGCAAATCTTTGAGGGGTGCTTATATACTGTACAGAGTGTTTAGATTGCTTTCAATATTGGAATATATTAAAAGAATAAATGTAGTTAACAGGTTGCCACATCCAGTTCCCAGCTACAAAAACTAGACAACATTGTGTACTAAAAAGTATTTGTGTATGTGTTTTAGATATGTTATATTTATAGCAGCCTATTATAGCATTAATAGCAGGAATTAACCTCAACCCCATAATCTCACTGACACTATACACATTCGTTTTATGGCCACATGTGACAAACTTTCCAAAAAAACTAGTGTTTAATTTATAAAGATGAGTCAATTTTAAAAAAGCGTGTATTAGTCACAGAGCTTTGTAAATACGTCTGTTATTAAATCAATAGAACTTAAAACAAAATAGATTGAACAAGTTTCAAAAAGAAAAGAAGCATAGAGAAGAGCAGTCAAAAACCAGCAGTTGCTGAAGGAGACACATTAGGTGTTTAATGTCAAGTCTAAGGGGCTCCCAGTGGACCATGTAGACACTTACAAACACACATATGGAAAATCTCTATCTCTCTCTCTCTCTCTCTCTCTCTCACTCAGAAATTATTAATGGAAAAATTCTAGCTTGCGCACCCTCTGGAGTGCAACCCCAGCAGAATATCAGTAAGTACACCACAAACAAAATGAGCTTCAATTTTTTAGATGAGACACTGAGGAACAGTGTAAAGCTCCAAGTTGATCCTAATGGCACAGAAAGACAACACAGCTCAAGGTCTGCGGCTTGGCTGAACAACAACAGCAAAATCTTGTATTAATTTTCAAGTCATCTTAATAAACTAAACTAGCATATGCTGATTAGTCTTTTTGGCAGAAGGCTGTGACATTATAATATGATCAGATTTCAGATTTTGTCTCCTCTTTGTTTAACTGCTTTGTTTGTGATCATTCATCTACAATTTTTGGCACGACTGTCATGATACAAAACCTTTGAACAGATTTTACTGGTATTGTCAACCATAACAGGTGTACCTAGCAAGCCCATTTTGCAGATCATTTTAATTATTAAAAAACTGAATTAAGTAATGCCACATTCAAATAATTATCGGATAATAATGTATAGTATCTGCAAAAATAGATCAATATCAACATTACTACATGGCCTTTATAGTACATTGTATGAATATGGACACACTGTATGTGTCAGATTATCTGAAGAATGGTTCAAGGCTCTGCTGAAACTATCTAATTGGCTTGTGTTTATGACAACAAGATCAACTATCAACAACCAAATAGACAAACATAGATTGTTTGACTCTGCTAATATGTTAAAGCAACTTGTTTGCACTCGCTTTGCATGGTTCCCCTCCTGGAGATCCAGCTCCCTCCCACAGTGACTGTCAATTGGCCACAAATGTGAGTTTAGGTGTGCATAGTTGTCTGTCCCTGTGTTTGCCCTGTGATAGACCAGCAATCTGTCCAGGGTGTACCCTGCCTTTCACCCTAAGTCAGCTAATACAGACTCCAGCTCAAATTGGATTGACAGATGTTCACATTCTCTGTGCGCTGCCCACTAGGTATGTGTGCCACAAGTGATCCCAACTCTTTTCTACATCTGACCTCCACTTGTGAATGTATATAGTAAATGATAATTTACTGACTGATAATTGACTTTGTCTTAACATATACACAGCAGAACCAGATTTTTGTGTGCAATTAGAGTGGGAAACCCAGTAAAAGAGGGAAAAGAAAGGAGGGAGAAATGATGAAGACATGATCAGGACATTGTAAAATGAACCAAAATCCAGGGTCATAAAAGCAACTGTCCTGTGTGACTAGCTATACCTCCACTTAAAATGGATAACAGAAAAATTAAATCTCTCAACCCCACTGCTGGAGGTGATCTAACTGGCAATGACAGTATGAAGGCATAAAAACAAATGATTGCTCACTCCATTTTCTAATACCCACTATTACCAATAGGTTCAAAAATTAATCAAATACAAATAGAATAATGCAAATTATTGAAAAGTCATACCTGATAAAACCAAAATTATTTCCATCTAAACTATTGTAATAATGTTCGAAAATCACCTGTGTGCGATAGGTTTGGCCACATCATATAATCTGTACTGTGACCAAAGGATTTATGTTATTATGACTTTCTTCTTGACTGGATATCTAACTGCCTAATTGGGTCATGTCAACAGCATGCTAAATGTAATATGACAAGTGACATCCAGCCAAAACCAGGAAAGTAAAATCCTTAATACATACCTTGTATATTTTCCCCTCCTGAGTGCCAACTAGGAACAGATAGTCAATCTGTTTATGGAAGTCCATTGATGTCCCACAAGCTGTGAAGTTAGACACGCACTGTTACAGATGCCAGTCTGATATACTGGACCAAGGCAAATCTGAACTGATGCTGGATCACTCTCAAAGTGAAATACTTTATATAATTAATAGTAATAAAGGAATATTATGAGTACATCCTTTTAGATATCCATATGAAAGCATTTTAAGTGAATAAAACCTACCAATAAGGGGTGTCTGTGCAGGTTCTGTTTCCTCAGTTTCAGCAGGAATCACTGGCAGTCTGATAATATCTGTAAAAACCAGCTCATTCTGCAATCATGCAAACAAACAGTCAGACATGCTTTACAACAGCTCACAAAAAATCTAATTAGCCACATACTGGAGTGCAAGTTAAATACATACTACATGCAAATAAAATATATTTCTTTGACTAACCTTGACTAGTGTCCAGGACACAACTCGGCCATCAGATGACACAGAATAGAAATTGTGGTTGCTGTCCATGTCATCATTCTGCCAGCACACCTGAATATAAAAATATAAAGAAAATCTGCATACATTCACTGAAAACTTCACTGAAGTAACTTAAGAGTAACATTACAACTCAGCATCACTGCATACTTGATGCCAGATGGTTTATCAATCCATCTCCACTTATAACTAAATGTTTATCCAAATGACAAAACTCCAATGTTAACACAAAATTGAGAGCAAGGTAAGCAAAGGTGGAGTGGCTGAAATTAGACTGAACAATACACACACACACACACACACACTCTCACACACCGCAACCTCCCATCACACTACCCATCTCTGTCAAGCCCCCTACACTAACCTGCCAGACTGGGGCTGTGTGCTTGCCAGTCTTAGCTGTACTCTTGTAAATAGGCTCCTTTCCCTCCGTCTTCAAGTTATAAACAGCCACAGAGCCGTCATAGAAGCCAACGGCCACCAGGTAGGTACGCTCCTCGTGGATGTCGAGACACAGAACACCAGAACTGGTGGGGTAGATGTACTCTGGGAAGGAACAGTTCTTATATGTGTAGAAGAGAAGCATGCCGCTTCCCTGTTTACAGAAGTTGTCTGGTCATATGAAGGACACAAGGGAACAGATTGGCAAAAATAATTATAGATTAGATCTAAAAAACCAAACACATTCTTTTTAGAGAACGACAAACATTCTTTGTGACCAAATTAGATCAAATTTAAATTGTCTATGAGTTGTTTAGCGACTATTCATTACTCTTAGTACTTACATGATCCCATTCCCACACCAAACAGGTCCGGATATTTGTTATTCCTGTTAAGGACAGGTGACTCAGTTAGTCATTCTCCAATTCTTGTGAGAGAAGAGGGAGCATAAAATCACTGAAATACAATCATTAATCTGAGGAAACATGAGATGTGATGATCCAAACTACCAGCAGAGAGCAGTAACAGACAGTTTTTTGGCTTGGTCATATTTGACCTTCCACAAGGGCAGGAGGGTACCCTTTGGGAACTTGAACTCATCAGCGGGATCCTCATAGTATGCAAAATCTGAAAGGGGATGAAAGGAAGGCAGTCAGATCAAAAGAAAGGAAAAGACGAGACAAGAAAAGAAAAAAACAGAAAAGATGAAAGATGATGTGTTTACTTGATTATCAAATGAGATTGTAGGTTCTTATTGTGTCACTTGTTAGAATTTACCTTGTGCTATCTCATCAAAGATATTCAGATTGACCATTCGTTCCAAGACCTTGGCTGCCTTACTCACTTTATTGAGGTCAATATCCTTCAAAATAAACAGAAAAACATACCTTAAACACTGCTAACATAAGAGCGATTGCAGAGCACCATCAAAAGTACTAGGGTAGTCATTTTACTAACTCTGAAAAGGCAACACAATGATTTGACATTAACAATGTATTGGTATGGAAATGTATACACATTGTGCATGACAACAGCAGTAATATTACTGTGGATGTCCTAAAATGCAAATATTATTAACATGTTGAGTTATGGCAGGAAAATTGTTCGGCAGTCACTTTACCTGAGTCTCCATCAGCATCATCTTCTTCTGACTTTTCTCATCTTTTTCTGATGGTGCAGCTTTCTGTTTCTCTTTGTTTTTTTCTTGTTTCTGCAGCTCTTGCACATACGCATCATAGATCTCCCACTGCCAAGAGACCAGAGTTAATCGTTATTCAATGCGAGAACAAATATTCACAGATGCAGAGATAGCAAACGTGGCCTAAACGTATCTTGAAAACAAGTCAGGTAATCCAGTACTTGATTAGCAGAGGCAGAGAAGCTGCTACGTGGAGGAGGTTCAGTCTGGCAGTTTATCTCCTGCAAGAAAATAAAAACACCTTCACTGAAAGTTTTGAAGTTATGAATATTTCATTATATACCCATCAATAGTGTTTTTCATGAAGATATCTCGACAATTATGCAGAACAGTGGCTATGATCCCTCTCCTCCTGCCTACCCTTGGAGGATTATGGAGAGTCTGGGTGGCCCTGTCACAGGAGTTGAATATATTAGTAATTTTTGGCTCTTTCTTGTCAGTTTTGGAGGCAGCGCTGTCTGGTCTGTCCTCCTCTCCAGCTTCCTCCACCTCCCCTCCATCCTCTACAGGTGTAGTCTGTGGAGAAAACACACATGAAAGGTTTGTAGCTTCAGTCAAACTCTTGGCCTATTTACCTTTTGAGTAAATGTTGATCAGGTCTGTCATAAATTGTTTTAAATTAAATACAAAATATTGTCAAACACAAACCAGATGTCTGATTTCAGTTGAACAAAAGACAGTTTACCGAGGTTTCCGTTCTCTCCTTATCAGATTCTGCTCCGATGTCAAGTCCTGTATCCTCTGGACACATCAGAAAAATGTTATTCTAATTTTACTGCGTAGAAAACGAACACATCACCTTTACATGCAAACTATGGACATATCTTGAATTTTATGGAACAAGTTTAAAGTGACATCTTGTGGCACCAAGTGTGCATTACACCATAGAGAAAACCTGATATTACATGCCTCAAAAACACAATCTGGGACATTGTCTGGAGTTATGGCCGATAAAAATATCTAGGTCTTGTATATATAACAAACTATTCATGTGGTGTATATATTGTATTGTATTCTATTATGTTTCAGTAACTACCTTCATGGAGACCCTGCTTGAGCATTAGTCTACGACCTTCATCAGAGTTTTTATACACAAGGTTGCCCTCCAATTCAAAGATATGAATAGTGTGATCCACAACGCAAGGCTTGAAACAACGATCCTGAGAAAAACAAGAAACAAAAATATGAAAAATATGAGCAAAAAATATATTTGGTTTGGCTTTAGTCAAGTGAGAAGAAAATGTATTATACTCACATTCTTAGCTGGAGTCATACAAATATTTAAAAAGCACACAACACAACAGGTTACTTTTGAGTGTTTATGACAGTCTGACGCTGCAGCAAGAATGTCTGCATTCTTCAATTACTTGCTACAGAACCTCAGTTTTACTGATTTTGCTTCAGTATTGCAGTCACATTGAAAATCAGTGATGTGCATTTATAAACCTGGCTAGATATACCATCTTTACCTTGAATGTCCAGCGGACAATATTATCAGGGGCATGTGGGTTCTGTGTGTTCAGAACCCTTGTGATTTTCTCCTTCAGCTCCTGGTCATAACAATACAGATAAAACAGAGATTAGAAACACATGAATGCCTGAGTAATTTGGTTGAGGTGTTGATTGCAAGAACAAAGAAATTAAAAAATGTCTAACAATTTTATCAAGACCATAAAATGAAGTAAAGTCAGAGACAATTTCCTCTTATGAGAAATGAAAACCAGCATCCTCTTACAGCCTCAGTGAGCTTCAGTTGATCTGGAGGCTTAATAAGGCCTTTGATGTGTCCACCACCGATCTCCACAGTCTTTTCCTCATCCTGTAACATCACATACAGAAGAGATCTGGAGTACATCGAGAACTATGTCATGTGGTAAATGCACATATGTGTGCTGTACTTCTCTCTCTTGCAGTCAAATGTCAATTTAAAAAAAAAATTGTTACAGAGAACAAAAGAAGAACAAGCAAAAGAATAGTGCCTTCCCTTATCTGTAGTTGGTGTGTCTGAGAAACTAAATTATTACAATTATCAAGCCCTCAGAGCAGTTTTGAGAACTCTTCCCAGAGAGTTTCACCACCATTAGCATCTGAATCAATCTGGAGGCGATGGGCCATTAGATATGGGTTTTGGGGGTGACAGTATATGTCTGAGGGTCTTCTACTGTCAGCTAGAACTAAAGGAGCCTCTCGGATGAGAGGTAAAACGTCTTCAAGAAACAAAAACGTCCAGTTGCTTTTTACTGAAGGTCTTGGGATTTTGTCAAAGGAAAAGGTATACCCACCTTTTCCTTATTTGCAGCTTTGGTTGACTTCACTCCAGGTGCTTTCTGAACATTAGAGGCCTGCATACCAATGAGACAAGGGCTAAGTGGGTAGTTGTAAAGTTGACACTACAGTAAGACACTGACATACTTTTACTCAACATTTAAACGCCTAGGACGTGCTTCATGATTTTGTTAACTTAAGCGAACGATAGCTTAACTGTATTGACAATTACCTTTCGTGCTCCAACGTTAGTGTCCCGCACGGACATTTCGGCAAGAGTCCGGCTTTAAGGCTTTAAAACCGCTTAGCTGGGTCCGTTTTTGACACAGGGTTAAAAAGTAAAACCTGTAAATTGTTAAAAGCAGAAGAGGAGTTTGGTGTCCAGGCTTTACTTGCTGCTGTATACAGGTTACCAAGACAACCGTGACCCCGAGGAAACGGCCAAAATAACATACTGTGTTCTCCGTTTGTGAATAAAAAGCAAATTGTTGCTTTATGCAAAGAATAAAACAAACTAGTCAACAACTAGAATGCTGCTCCTTCTATGTTTAAAAAAATATTATGGATGTAATTCAGGGAAAAACGGCAAGGCACAACCGAAATAATTCACATTTAAATAAAAAATGTATCTACACATTATTCAAAACAAGTGCTGACGTTTCTCAATGTATATAAAGTGTTTTAACTAAAATACACGAATATGGTGCACAACGCGCTTCCATGTGATCTGCTCTGTGATTGGCTGCTTCTTCATGAATATTCTATAGACCCGGAAGTGGGGCGGTACTGCTGTTTTGCTGTCGAGTCACCTCTGTCAGGATGGAGGAAAACGAGCTGCTATCATGCTGATTAACGAGGGATCCCGACAACCGAGCATCATAAACCGGCATAGTTAGGCTAAACTGAACGTTTATCTTTAACGCCTGCATCGTTTCTATAACGCCTTGCCAAAATGATGGAAGAAATCGACAGATTCCAAGTGCCTCCAGTCAACGGAGAGACGCAGCCTTTGGTGAGAGACGAAAGACAAAAACACGTCTTATGCAAATTATTCTCTATTGAGTGCAAACGGCATTTTTTTTGTCTCGCTTGTGTGCTCCATCGTGACAGCTGTGTCACATAATCTGCGCCTGAGCTAACCGATGGCAATTTACAGCTCTGGGACAAACTAGATCTCTGGGATGGGTGTAAGTCGATCATCCATAGATGAACGAATAGCGGCTATTGCTTTCTATAAAAAGGACTGTGTCAATAATAGATGCATGGATTGCTACATAAGCAAGAATTCACTACATTTTATCATAGTGATTAAGCTACGCACTTGGCTAAAATCGCGATCCTTTAAATCCACGTCAGTATGCGCTTGTTTACATCAATAACTGCTCACTGTTTTTACATTTCGTCATTTGGTGACGTGGTATTTGGGTCGGGATGTGCTGTATGAGTCCCAACAATGAATTGGAACTCTGTGTGCAAACCCGTACTGCAGACTGAGCAGTGATGACAGTTAGCCTGAGCAGAGTCCCTCCATGGTTTACTACATGACAAGTCTCAGACCTGTTATTGACTTGTTATGACATTAATGTTTTGCTGTGCTTATAACACATCTCTGTTATAGATATGCACTGATAAGTCATAGCAACCAGTAAACAACTAAACCATTGCTTTTATTCTCTACATTTAATTTTGAGCTGAGCTTTATTTTCAGCAATACATTACTGCCACAGATAATTCTGATACGCCGGCCTTATTCTCCACACTTCAAACGAGGCAGTCTCAAACAGCTGTCCCTTTGTAAGTGTTTGCCTTGGGGGTTTAGTCAGAAGCAGAGCTCCAAGTTCTACTGTTCATACCAGATCCATGTTTCCCCAGCCCTGCTATCCCTGAGGCTAAACTCTGCCAGAAATCACAGAAAAAGCTTACTTTCATTGATACAGAAACTGCTTTTTTAATGCAAAAAGCAATTGCCTTGGCCCATGAAGATTTGATCAGTCTGCCCCCATGTTTCATCCAGTGAGATTTTTTTGTGTGAAGTTGAATCCAATACAAGAGATGCTTGGATTGTGGTTGCAGTGTGCCATTGTGTGTCCTAAAACCATCTCGAACCCATAAAGTTTATTCCTTTTCATCTCATCACTATAAGAGCCTCTATCAGTCAAAAAACACTGTGGACCTCTCTGATGCTACCTCATATATTTTACAGTTCTCCTCTTTGGATTTACACAGATTCTGACCATGCCTGGATCCCGGATGACTGTGGCACACATGGCTGTGCATTTTAATGCTAATAACATCATTGTGATTCTAATACCGGATGAATGCACTTGGCACCTGCCTCTTTGTTGAGAATCAATTTGACACAAATAAAACCGCTTTATATAGAATTTTGAGTGTTTTGAATCATTGTCTATTACAGGTATATTTCTCTCAATCAAGCATGGTATCCAAAATGCTTTCCAATCGCAAATCATCACATTATTCAGCATGAGGACATCTGAGAGTGAATACTGTAGGCTAGCTCTATTTATGGTAGATTGCCCTGCAGCACTCTGAGATTGCAATATATGTAGCCCAGTTGTCATAGTCATGTGTAAGGATATCATGCAACTGTTTTAATGGTCACCTGATGTATCAGTCCTCACTGCTATTGGCCAGTGAGTGGCTGTGATGTATAATCCTACAAATCGCTTGGTGTTTATGTTTAGTCAGCAACCTTGTGGCTCTTCATCATCAGAGGCAGAAACGGATTCACCAACAGGACGACAGACTGATGAGACTCATACACAGAGCGGTCATTTCTCTAATGTGTGTGTGTATGTGTGTGTCTGTATACACATTTTGTGTGTCTGTGACTGTGAGTGAGTGTAGGTGTGTGTGAATGCACGCTGAAGGTCAGGGTGAGGCCACATTTTACTGTAATACATAAAAATCAATCTGTCGCCCCAAGTGTCACAGATCAGGTCTGCATCATTTGTCAGTGGCTGTCAGATTGTGGTCTTTCAGGAAATTATCAGCTCTTCTTGTATGTTTTCAATGTATGTCTATGTATGATCCCATTGAATACTGCCACTGAAAGGGCTGAGTTTTCATTTCAGCTTTAAGGTTTAGAAACCTAAAGTTACATTTCTTTAGGCCACACTTTTAACTGATTCACTGTATTCTAAACTGTTATGCTTCAGGAAGAGTTTTAACTTGTTTATTATGGGATACCTGCCACTTGCTATCAGTAATTGTGCTGTCTTATTTTTAAAGAAGTTGCAGGAAATTCTGTCACACGCAGCTTAGTACAGAATCCCTTTCATTATTCACTGGCAGCCCTGCTGAATTTGAAATTTCAAAGGTATAAAGATATATTTGACAGGCTGTGTGACCCTGCATCATCATAGTATCTTTCTGTAGAGGAATAGGAGTGCGAAGACACAAGAAGAAAAAAAAATCCTCTGGGTAAGCCTAATCATCTGAGGGAAGTGCCTGTCACAGAACAGAAAATGTTTGTGCTTGTTAAAGTCGGAACACCTCATCCCTGAGCTGTGATTTCTCAACCTCTGCTTGTGTGTGTGTGTTCACTGCTGCTCATTGATTATTCCAGTGCTTCATCACCAGGAGAAGGTGAGGCTATTAATGAAGGTGGATTTGGCCACATTGATTGGCGTTTCAAAAAAGAAACAATTTATTTCAAGTTCTTGTTGAAAATTGGGGCAATATGAGAATAAGAGATGCATTTCCAAGTGTGGCTCGTGTTCTGTCTGACAATAATGTTGCTTAGAAATTTTCTTAGGCGTGAACCTGAAATTACATGTGTCTGAACATGTAGTGCTCTGCATGGCTGTTTTATCAGATTGTTTTGTTGGCAGTTTGGTTTTAATTGTATTACATAAAAATTGATATGCAAAATAAGCTTTTCACTGTCCCTGCTAAATACTCATGAATTTTTCATCAGGCCCTGAGAGATTGGATAAGCTCTGTTGGTCTCATGGAATTAGTCTAAATTGGTGCAGTGTTTCTCAGTGATACCACAAAAAAGGTTTTGATGAAAGAGATTCAGGCATATCTGTGCCCAGACCTATTTATTTTGTTATCCATTCCTGCAATCTTCAAAGACACTTATTAATGTTTAAAATGTTGTTAGGAAGCACAAACATGCCTCGGCCTGCAATGAGTCTTCCGGACTTTCAACACTTAGAGATTTTATGAATAAGTATAAATTAATAAATAGATTTAAACAATCAGTATATTGTATCTTGTATACAGCGCTGGTCTGAGCATAAATGAATTCTTAACTTTAACTGTAAGTGTCTCAGCTGTAGTTATTAAAAGCTAAATCCCTGGTAGCGTTCATTCATCTCTCAGAGTGCAACAAGCAGAGGCCTGTAGGACCAACATAATGTGGAGCTCTGTGAGCAGAGCAGGCCAAGCACGGCCCAGCTCCCCTCTCGCAATCTGGGGAAACCATGGCTCCAACAGCAACCCCCTCTGTTCTCCCATGGCCACCTCCCCATGCCATCACCATTGGCTCACACATGAAAGAGACAGAGGCACCAGCATAGGCCGAACACTTGAGCCTATTGACGCCGCAATCCAGGGAGCTATAGTAGGCCATAGGAATCTTGCCAGGGTGTTCAACGCAAGCAGTTTCTAAAGCGAGCTGATTTCCCAAGCTAAGTTAGTTAGTGATGGATCAGATCATTATTTTCCGTATTGAGTTTATTAGATTGTGTTCACATACCCCAAGGGAAATAGTACAAGCTGATGGGAATTTGTCACTAGAAAACACTTTGGTTTGATCGCTGTCTGACGTGAAGAGGCAAGATCCTAGTAAATATACCTAAGAGAAAAAAAAAATTCTACTAACATCACGTGTTAGATGTTAGTCTTCAAAGCTAACATGCTCTGTGCTGTGCTTCTGTTTCTAGGACCCAGCAGCATCCTCCACCTCAGAGGCAGAACCTGACACTAAAGGAGAGAGTGTGGCCATGAACTACAAACCCTCACCACTGCAGGTCCAAATAGGTATTATAACTAACACAATGCAAATCAATACATGACATGACTTCACAGTATCAAAGGGTTTAACAGTAAGCAGCAAAGAATGGAAAGCATGTAGCACATCAGGGAAATATGCGCATGACATTTGCAGTTGGATACTATAGTAAGCAGGCTTGCTTTACTGCATCATACACAGTTAAAATCCATATAAAAACCAAGGGATTCCTTATGATATTTATGAAGCACTTTGCATGTCAGTGAAATTATATTTCCCAGCATTGTAATTTACTTCTATTGTCAGTAATGTCAGAATATTCCTGAGCAGCCTCTGTTACTGTACTATCCCAACACTGGTAAAGCCTTTGTTGCATTCATGGTCCCTCATCTTTATTTAGTCCTAAGGGCTGTGATCCAAAGAGCTTATAGAAAAATGATGTTTCCTGAAACTACACCATGAATCTCTCAAAACTGTTGTGCTCTGTCATAACATTCCATCCTTTAAAGCATATTTATTGTGAAGCTAAAGGTCTTGGGATGAACATTTGGCAATCTTAGATGTATTTGATTTTCGTGCCACATGTAGCATAGCAAAGAACAACTACATATTATACCAATATCTGTGTATGATATCACGAAGACTTTCTCACAAAATATTTCACCCACACAAAAATTACCAACCACTAGTAGTGGCAGCATGTTAGGTAGGAACCTTATTACAATGTCTGCATTCTTAGCCTCTTGTTAGCTATTCTCACTATGGAGTTGTATACTGTGCTATACACACTACATTTGGTTAACAAGGCTTTAGTAACCATTTTCCAAGCAACAAAATCACATAATACCTCTAGTTATAGTAAATGTATTTAGCCTAATTGCTGTATTTACTGATGACCTCACTTCCTCTGGTTGCCCAGAGAAACAGCGGGACCTTGCCAGGAAGGGATCAGTGAAGAATGGCACCGTGGGAAGTCCTGTCAATCAACAGCCCAAGAAGAATGCCAGGACAAGGTAGCAGCTTCCACTGACTGTTTGTTTCTCTGTTATTTTGACCAATACAACCACAAATGTTACACTTTGCATTCATTAGCATCACAAGCAATATGTTTTTGCATCTTCAGTGCTCCATTCAGGGCAAAGTACCGCAACCAACTGAAATGCAAAACATGCGTGCAGCTTCTAAGGGCTTTACTCGCTGCCAGCCTGCCAGCGACGCCGTCAGACTACCTAATGTTACAACCCAACACAGAGCACAACAAGGCTTCTTAGAGAAAGGAAATTGGATGCTTGGGAGTATGAATGCTGATAAAAGAGTCAAAAGCACTGAGCATAAACCCAGTACAACCCACAGTATTGACAACTGGCTCATCTGTTTAATCCCACTCCCTGGTGGATTAGTGGAAATACAAGAAAGGCTACCCACTGGTCTGAACCCAGAATCTCTGAGGCAGAAAGATAATCTAGAACTGCCTGCAATCTGAGGGCAACAGATTAGCCCCAATTTTTTGGGCAAATAAATACCATTAAAAGGACAAATAGAATATTCTGCTTCGATTCTTGACTTATACATTTGCAGGTCTTTTCATACATGTTTCAGTAATCATACATTGTGGTATTTTGTCACAAATGTGAAACAAATTAGTCGTATGCATTTTTACTTCTAATACAGATGTGTGCTGCGCTCTTTTACAGGTTGGTGGTGCCAAACAAAGGCTACTCCTCCTTAGACCAGAGCCCAGATGAGAAGCCTCTGGTAGCGCTGGACACTGACAGGTAGGTGCTGCACATGTCATCATATCAATGTCTCCAACACTAAAATATCACAGACATGGAAGAACTGATGTTTTAGCAACAGTAGACATGACTAAAAAGGACAAATTGGCTAACTTGTAGTTTTATACGCCTCACTCTGTCACGATGAGACATTAATCCATAAAGCAACTTGAGAGAGTTCTTAACAGAAGGGATCCTAAAAAGGGGCAAAGCCTCTCCCAGGGCTCAGGATTAGAGGATAGCGGGTGAGGATTTGGAGAGGCAAAAGCAGCTCAGAGAGAGCTCTCCCTTCCACCCATTACCAGCAGCTCTGTATATGACACAGATGAGTCCCACCCTCTGTGCCCCCCATATGTTGCCACATGAGGCAAACCCTCATGTAAAATGAGCTCTCTGGTGGCCAACAGAGCTTACATCATATACTCTCTATGACATGCTTTCTGACTCACTGCAACACAGGATCCCCGTTTGTTTATTGTCCACAATTTAGACTCGTGCACACCCTTTGCACAATGTCTGCTTGTTCTGCTTGTTTACAGTACAGGAAAGTCAGATTACTCACTGGAGGGAGAAACCATGATGTTACTGCATGTTTGTACTTCAGTATGTCTGTACTTCCAGCCACATTTTTAAATTAGTAATTTTCCTAAGAATCAAGGCAATATCTGTACCAAAAATGTGAAATCTATAGGCATTATGCAAGAACCACTCGTACATGCAACTTTGCCTTCACCAAATATCCAGTATTTAGAATTTTTCTCTGAAATAAAATTCATGAACCTTTTGTCTGAGTTATGTACAGTCAGTCTGCTTTGCACTGCAAGGGAAAAAAATATTATTTTGACATGAAACCATAAAACCTTAGTATGAATGAATTTGGAACTTGAATACAATGCAGACAATGTCTAAAATATGCAAGTCTTCCAAAAGGATTCTTTAGATATGATCATTTTTATTGCTATATTTTGGCATGGAGACTTACACAGTTTAGTAATTAATAGGGAAATTGTTCTCACCCAGCAGCCTCAGGAACCTTCTGCAGTTCTCTGTCTCAAGTGTATATCACCACCCACCAGGTTATAATAGTAGTTGGTCTCATGTCTTCGTCACATGACCACATCACATAGTTTGTCAGGGACCACTTTTACAAAGATGCTGTTTAGCTTTTAAATTCCTGTAGCTGAAACAATTCCCTCTTCTCTTTTTCATGCTACAGCGGCTGTGCTATTAATAATTTCTAATTGTTTCCTATCCTCCAGTACCACTACTGACACTGCTAAACGTGTTATCTTGTTTGCTGATTACTAAACAGCAGGACTTGAAGCTCATCAAAAACGTTTTTTTGTGAATGAAACTTGCTCACAAATGTAGCGGAACATGTAGCTTTATGTAGCACATTTCGGGATTCTGATTTTGTCAATGATCAAATCTCATTAACATGCACCTCCTCATGAACAGGTGATGAACATCAGGCTGAAATAAGTGATTTACAACAGTTTTGTCAAGTCAGGAGAGTTTAGTATAAGAATATGAAACTGTTCTTCCATGAGGCCCGATACCTTGGAAATGTCAACACTTCATGTTTACTAATCTCTTCAGATATAAGACGCAGCTTTTAACTATGTGTGCGGTTTTTTAAGTGGAATTAAATGCACTACTCAGCTTGTAAAAACTTTGTTGGATAATTTCCTCTGAGGCTTTAAAGTGACTCTGAAGGGTTTCTGAGTCTAAGAAATAACCCTGATGATGCATCATTATCTAAAGCCTAAATAGCTCTGATAAAAACTGAAGCTTCATTCAGACATGCAGTCTCGTCCATTATTCTGATGGTATTTGTACGTGTCTGCTTCATGCCTGATTGGACACTGTCGTCACTTTTTAATAAAAACTGCAATCTCACTAGGTCAGACTGCAACACTTTCAACACAACACATGAAGTCTGAACTGCACCCAGTTGAATTTTTGGATAGGCACGCACAAAAACACACTACTTCCAGTTCTGTGAAGCAATTTGAGGAAGGCTCTTTTCACATTCCATTGCCGGTTTTGGTCCAAAAAAATCACAAAGATGCAATTTATCTTCCAGAATCACAAAATACCTTTCTCATTCACATTGCGCTACAATTTCAAATCAACTAAAGTGTCTATAAAAATAAAACTTTACTGCGATTAAAACGGATCAGTACGGATCAACGAGGCTCACCAGTTATTAATGTAAGGTCTCGACAGAACATGAACAGGAGTTTAGTTTGTTGCTTCCAACTGCTTGTAGGAGTTTATGAATACTTGCAGCATCAAACAGCAGCAGGATTAATATGAGTGTATTTAAAATAAGAGAGTTGTGTGCGTGTATGCAAAAGGGACAACAAAACAACAGCACCATTAATTACCTATAGTAATTAATAGTAATAAATTATCCCTGACATGGAGACAGGATTGGCCCGAGTCTGTTGAGCTGTCGCACATCAAGTCACAGTTAAAATGTTGCAGTTAAATTATTTTTACAAAGCGGCAAAGCTAAGTAACTGGTTATTATCAGACAAAGGCAAAATTTAGGAAATGTAGGTATTTAAGAAATCACAAATAAGGAAATGTAAGTTATTTGGACTGCTTGATTAGCCTAGTATTAGCTTTCATTTCATCATTTATAAATTAGTGCGTGATTAAGCATGAGTATGTACCCTGGCTGTCTTAATCACTTTGGTGGGTGTATCTGAATGAAGTTGTGAAGAACATCACCAAAAACATGACTTTTGTGTAAATGACTGAATGCCGTCATTTTATCAGATGGTTAAAGCAGCAATGTTATGTATTCCGTATGTGAAAAGGGCTTACAAATGAAAATGCTCCGTTAATAACTTGCATCACAGAATTTAAACTTTTGTGGTCATTTCACACCTCAGCACCTGCTATCCTGCTATCCTGCTATCCCCATCCTCCTCATCCCTTCTCTCTCCCAACCAGTCGAAGCAGATGGCCGCCTTCCTTGAGCCTGGTTCTGTCAGAGGTTTTTTAACTGCTCCCTTTGTTAGAGGAGTTTTTTCGTTCCTTCCCACCGTCGCTCATAGGGAATCCAAAAGCAGCTTTGGGTTGTTGGGTTTTCTGTTCTCTGTGTAATTCGTAAGGTCTGTACCTTACTATGCTAAGCGCTGTGAGATGTAAGCTTCAAACAAAACAATGTAGGATCCATCCTCCATACCTTTGACCTTCACTAGCAATAAAAGACAGGAGCACTAAATTGTTGATCACCCTTTTAAAGATTCACACATCCTTATCACTACGTGTTACTATTATGTAGACCCTCATCATGATTTCTCGTGTCTTTCAGTGATGATGACTTTGACATGTCCAGATACTCCTCATCAGGATACTCCTCAGCCGAGGTGAGATGTCTGAGGGACCAGGTATCTATACACATACTATATTGTTTCACAGCATCATTTGGTGAAACCACAAGCATCGCCACGTGATCACCCAGTTCCTTTGTCACACCAATCACACCAGGTGTATGTGCACCCATTGACAAAATGTGTACCAGCTCCTCCAAGCTTTCATAGTCACAGTCTCCTTTAAATATTTCTTTATAATATTCATCAAAATAGATTCTTCCCTTTTCATTTCTTCCTTGTGTAGTTGAATATGTTTCATTTGTTTTTGCCTCTTTCCTCAATCCATTACCATCAGTGACCTGCATGTACTCTACTATGTTGCTGCTTTGTGTGGATTTAATTATTATTATTTATCTGGATGGTTTTTTTTGTCTATAACTTCTATAAGAAATATTTTTATAATTAATTTGATAATCAGTTTTATTAAAAAGGTTCACTCCTAGTCTAAGGATTGGCAGAAGCTTTTTCTGAAGTTCTGCTGACATCTTATTTCTTTGGCTTCTACAGCAGATCAACCAGGACCTGAACATCCAGCTCCTGAAGGATGGGTACAGGCTCGATGAGATTCCAGACGATGAGGATCTGGATCTGATCCCCCCTAAAGCGGTGAACCCCACCTGCATGTGCTGCCAGGCTGCTCCCTCCACAGCCTGTCAAATCCAGTAGCACCCACCTACCCCCAACCCCAGAAATCTCCTGCCTGCCACCTGCATTGAGGCCAACTACTGACCAGAGTGGCAGCAAGGAAGAAAAACAATTGGCTGGCAAAGGCACAAAGGGAAAAACAAGGGTTTATAAAATGCAAAAAAAAAAAAAAAAAAAAAAAAACTTGACAAATTGAATATGTACAGTACCTGTGCATGTTCCTCCTATGGTAGGATCTGTGCATCTTACTTCTGCGTTGTTGGTTCAGCAGGGACTCGACTGATGGCAGAAACATTACCTCTAAGGAAACATGTTACTTTTGCTTCTCCTTCATTTGACTTCCATGTCATGCTCATGGATTTCCTGGTTTAAGAGGGCCAAGAAGAATTGTGTGACATTGTGGAAGAAACGCAGCAACAAAATACGATGGTAGGAACTCGATCAAGTGCATGAGACAGTAACATGGTGTCATTGCTGTGTCACTGGTCCATCCCAGAAGTCCACTTCTTCTTCTACTGGTGTATAATTGATGGTCATATACAACGGACAAGAAGGGATTGGAATCTCTGTAGTGCCCATTTGTTTTTCTCTTCTCTCATTTCTTTCAGCCACTCTGCTTTGTCTTCCTGTGTAAATACGTGTCAAACATGAAAAGGACGTGTGTGTCTGATTATGCCCAGGAGAATAGTGCTAAACCCTCAAGCTGCTGATAAAACACTAATGCTTACACACTAAGGTAGTAATCCAGATTATTTTTTTCGAACGTTTGTCTGTTACACCGAGATCGTACTGTTTAATTGTTTTATATTCAGTTAAACGAAGCTAAAAAATGCATGTTGCCTGTTGACACTGTGTCCTGATGACCAGCCTGTGCAGATAATTTATCACTTTTTCCTGACCCCTGACCACATCCTGGTGCCGAGGAGACAATATGTGCTTTGAAGTTAGTCATATTTAGGTTCACCTACTGTAATACCAGTAGATCTAGATAAACCATTCTAATAATGCCAGAAACAAGCTCATTAATTAGTGTGTACTTTGTGTGTGTTTGTTCATGTTCGCCCCCACATGAGTTTGGTTAAGATGCTCGCAAAGGTAGTTACCACCAGTGAAGGTTGCAATATAGTTCATATACTTGAGGGAATTGTTAGATGGGTGCAAGGATTAGAATTTTCTCAGATGAAAGTTGTGCAATTTGTTCATACCTGCTTTTAAAGAATGACTAAAGTGATTCCATTTTACTTGGATGATTTTTTATTTCTTTTGTTTTGATAGGACTTGATAGGATGTGCTTTCCTTTCTTTAAATATTTTGTTAAAGTTTCTTTTGTAAGGTTTTAAATATGTGTATTTTCCTCCTGAAGTACACTATAAATTATTTGTCTGATGTGCGACAGAAACTGTACATGTAGCATCACACAGCTGTGTATTGTCAATGCTTTATGCCATTTAATGTTTTCCAGGGAGTTCTATAGAAAATTGCCCTTTTTGTTCAGAAGTACTGAATGTACACTGTTTATTTTATCATATTGTTTTGTTTACATCACTCTGATGACATTTGCAGAACTCAGCAGGAATCAGCTATTTTTCCTCGTAGTAGATCGATCTGGGTTTCTCCATAAACACTGATAACGAGAGGTTCTAAAGGTGTCTGAAACATTTCTCTTATAAATAACTTAAACATTGATAAGCTCTTATTCAACTTATGGGAGAAATAGCTGGATATCCTGAGTGTTCTGATGACTGATGTTGAAGGGATTTGAAATATGGTGCATATCTAGGAAGAACAGTCTCATTTTTAGATATGAGACTGTGTTTTTTGGGAATGTTGCGTTCATTTGTCAGTACTGTTAATCCGCACATTTCAACAGGTTTACATTTTTATAATGAAAATCTAAGACAAAGGGCAACAAAGGCAGTCACTGAATGGAGATGCAGTGTGTAATGTATGGCTCCAAAATGACTCATCTCAGTTGTTCCTTTTCTCTCCCTCTTTCTTTTTTTTTTTTGGTTTGCAGTGATGCCACATCTGCAAGCATACATATATGGGATGTCAAAAGCGGCATATTTGCTTTGGTCAAGTCGATGAATGAATGGTACTGTATGTATAGCGCAAAAATAACTAATATCTACGTGGATAGAGAAAAGGAACGCTTAATATTGCTATTTTTAAAATCTTTTCCTTGGATTAGTTTTGCTGGTTTGAGTGAACCTCCCAGAGAAATCTGTAACCCAGTAAGAAAACATCTCCCTTCTCTTATCACTGATATCCCTGCAGCATTTGATTCACAAAAATGCACACAGATTAAAAAATTATTTACACTAAGAAGGTGCCATGTGTGTAGATAATAAAACAATTTTCATTAAGTAGAAAACTACATGAACAGCACAGTAGGCCATTTAAAATGTCACCAGTGCAGCTACTGGGTGAAGTGATGGTTGGACCAGTAGCTGTGTTTAGTTAACAGAAACATGGAGGGACTGACTGTTGTGCTGCATTTTTCTAACATCATCCTAATGGATTTGCACACAAGTCGTCACGGTTGTCCTATACTGAGTGCAATACTTGTGGTTAATGTATAAACTGAGGTGTAGCTTCACTATCTTCTTGAATTTCTAGTAATTCATTGTAATCGAAGCTATTTATTTGCAGCTGTGTGTTTTTCATTTTGTTTTCATGTATGGGAAATACTTCATATACAGACGGACGCTTTTTATTTGTCAGATGCTTGTTATGACGATTGTGAACTGGTTCCATTTAGATTTTAACAGTGCTGGAGTTCTGTGTATAGTGCAACATATCAAAATAAATAAATATTAGGTATCTCAAGTTTGCTAGTGTCATGTGCTTCTGTAATTTGCAGTTGCAGGTTTTGTGTTTAGTGTTACAACCGTCGTTATTGCTTTCCAGCCCAGCACTTGTTCAGACTCAAACAGTTTTCTCAGCAGGAGATGAAACAAATAGCTTCTGGATGAAACAGTTTGTCTGCCTCCCACACAGTGTCTCTGCTGGTGATGGCTGATTACCCACTGATGTGAATGACATTATGGAATAAAGAGGCATGTTGGGGAGATGGATCGAGAAATGGAGGAGTAGTAAGTGTAAGAGGTGGGGGGTTGGGCATTTGTGATTAGCCTTGAGTTGATCCCTTGGGAACAGATGGTGAATGATGGCTTACATAGACACCTTGGATCCCAGTAGGTAACAGAAGTGCATGTCCACGTTGGAGTAACACTGAAGTTGAGGAAGACGTCGAAAGAAGGCTCATGAGACAGGTGAGGGACATTTCTATGTCCAAAATAATGCAATTAATGCATAGTTAAGTTCATGGTTATAGACTGGAAATATTGTAAATAGTGGGAGTCTTCTTCTGGAAGTCCAGGTTGGTTGAGACTGTAGTACTCAACACAAGACGAATGCTTCATGCACCCATATCTAATGAACTTTTCACAAATATTTGTAAGTGCAAAACTAAGAAGTAATTCGCTATTGTAACATATTTCGCAGAGCTTTTGGATGGGTACTCTGGCCTCGTGTGAAGCCTAACTTCAAGCTTCCTTACTGAACGTGACATCATGTTGCTGAGCGTTGCTGTTGCTGTGCTGCTGCTTTGTGTGCAGTGTTTGCATGGCTCTGCTCTTCCTGCGGTCTCCTCCTACGAGTTCACTGCCTATAGGATGCAACAGTACAACATGGCACAACAGAAGCATGGTAGGTTTACACAAGTGACAAATTTGGACGTACATGTGTTTTGATTCCGAAAAAAAATAGCATTTTGTACCTTTAAGGTGTCGGTACAAGCTGGTATTAAAAGAAAACTCCCCTGTTAGCTGTTTTCTAGAGTAAAGTACAGACATTGCTTCTATAGCTAAAGTTAGCTTCCACTCAAAGTTGTGTTTTGTTTTTTGTTACTTCAGTTTTATTTGATCTTAACTGTGCAGAATGATGTACGCTCAGACTGTGTTTTAAAAGGATGTTGGCCATTTCAATGTTTCCATCATTAGCACGTCCAATCCATGTCACTTTTTTGAGCAAAAAGAGCAAAGAAATTTTAAACAAATTATTAGGTGATGAAATGATGTCATATTTTTTGGGACACCCTGTATTTTAGAGTGCATAATATTAAAAAACAAATAAGTAAAAATTGGTCTATCAACATTAAGAATTTAAATTAGGCTCATATATGTTCTTGCTATTTTTAAATGGAGCAGTAATTGATTGAAATTTGCATGGAGTTATGAAATAATGTTTTAATTTTTTTTCATGTGAGCTAAAAATAACAGTTGACCATGAGAGAACTTGACTGATATGAGTTTTTGTTCACTATACCAGTGAGAACAAATCAGTTGTTTTAAAAAAAAAAAAAAAAAAAACTGAGGAAGCTGTAGTCAAACTCAAATTGATGTTTCTGCTGTTTAATTTGCCTTATTCTGTGTCTTTTGCTGAGGTTGTCGTGGAGCCATTGTTGTGGCGGAGGCTCGCTCAGCAGACGAGCCATCACTGACCCGCCGCTGTGTTATCATGAAGGTGTCAGACTTCACCACAGAAAGATACTTTGAGGCCCAGAGACAAAATGCTGCTGCTGTACTGATCCTTCTGCCCAAAAATATCTCTGGTATCTCTCATGACACACTACAGGTAACAAACTGAGAACATTTTTTGTGCTCCATGACAAGCTGTAAGGAGACTGAGAGCACATCTTTTATCAGACACTGTTCAGGATACAATTCTCACAATATCAGTTCTCCAAGGTATTAGGTAACAGCTCAGTGAAGTGTTGTTATAGAGCATTATACAACAGCTATGGATATGAGAAGAAAACAGCAAAGAAAGGAAGCTGTTAGGTAGCTTTTAACCAGTAGCTCAGTCTTTTTTGCTCCTGCTTGCTATTTCTTTTTTCCCCTTTCAGTCCTTTATGGTGAGTGAGAGCGAGGCCTTGCAGAAAGAAACTCTGATGCCAGTGTATGTAGCACCTGAGGATGAGCAGCTGCTTTACATGTATGAGGAGGTCAAGCAGGCTGCAGCTACACGGACCTCATCCATATTTGTCAGAGGTAACAGATGCAACAGGATCTATGCATGTGTAGTATGGAGGATGGATGAGCTATCTAAAATCATATCTCAAGGTGTAGTAAGAAAATAATTATGAAAAACGAAAAGCTTGGAATGAACGCAGAATGAACAAATGTCCCAAAATGGAAACAAAGAGCTGAAGAGATTGTGTCAGACAGCAAAAATTGTAAAGAAAACAATGCCTTTCACTAAACTTTATTCCTGTTGTTGGCAGTGGTCCGAAGTATGGTCACAGCTACAGCTTTTCAGATTTTTGTGAGCAACAACGTCGCTATTAAGGCTGTCACTGACAATTCTATAGTCACACTGGAGGTGAGTGTAGAGCCTTGACAAAAAATTCTGCAAATTTCAGTCAGATATTTTTCACTTCCCTAGTTATTGGTACCTATTATGTGACTGGTGATTTCAGGGAGTACTTCCTGGAGCAGGCGAAGACATACCCACTATCGTCATCACAGCCCACTACGACTCCTACGGGCTGGCTCCGGTGAGTTAGATGCTAAAGCACCTCATTTAGAAGTGCAGGTAATGATATTCAAATCTCTAACCTGGTAAACTGCTTGATTCATCTGTTTACTTCTTAAATGTCAACATTGAGTATAATAGTGAGCTCATATACAGATGTGTTTGTGTGCCGCACAGTGGTTGTCGTATGGAGCAGATTCTAATGGCAGTGGAGTCACCATCCTGCTGGAGTTGGCACGTCTCTTCCAGAAGCTTTATAGCAGCTCCAGCACCAGACCTCAGTGAGTTCTAGTTCATTTTAACAAGGCATGTGCGCTTTGGTCAATATCTGGTTGTATAAAACACCTACATTTTTATTATGGGTGGTACTGATGAGAAAATAACACCTAAAACCTGCATGAAAACCTAAACATACTTTGAGATACTCACATAAGTACAATTAGCTTTTATTGATCCCAGAGTCAATATATAATTGCAGGACTTTTTGTAATATACTTGACAGGCATCATAGTTGACATTTTTGCTGTTTTCAGGCCTAAATTCAACATGGCTGCCTATAAACAAACACCACATGGCATTTTTTAAAGATTCTTCGAAAATAATATATATATATATATATATATATATATATATATATATACAATTGAAAAAAAATGAAATTGAAAGTTATTTATAAAGATATTGTAGTAAACCTGTTGATATGTGAGAAATCCACACTTGACTCACACACTGCTTTATATTAAAAAATTAAAAAAGCCTTGAATCTTGCCAGTCTTTTCTTCAGGAGGAAATGACATCATGTGGAGCAGGTCATGTGATCTGGAATTAACACACTAACAAACAAAAACATTAACAAACAAACAAAAAAACAAAATATACACAAGTGCTAGTTCTACAAATAGTAGTATTGCACATATCAGTGGTAGTATGCAGGTTATTTTATGTAGAGAAATACTGAGTGAAGTATAAATATCGCACAGATTGCCTGTAAGCAGTAAAAATACAGACATATCACATATTTTAGCATATGTAGAAAAATAGGTATTGGACAGGGCTATTAAAAGTACAAAATATTCATAATTCACAGAATGTGTAGATATTGTACCACAGAGAAGCATGATGGCTTTTATGTCTTTGTCCTGGTGAAAATATTTAAATAAAATGTCAGTAATGAATAAAAAAAAAAAACCTGTCCTTTTTGTTTTAGATATCATTTAATGTTCTCTTTGACCGGAGGAGGAAAATATAACTTCCAGGGCACAAAGAGGTGGATCGAAGAGAATCTAGACCACGCTGGTGAGTTTGTGGCTTTGCAACCCCTCCAACATGTGGAATGTGACTCTAAACATGAATTGTCCAGTTTTGTTTGAGCCAATCATTTTCTCTCCAGAGTCCAGCCTGCTCCATGACAATGTGGCATTCGTTCTGTGTTTGGACACACTAGCCAACGGGGATGAACTGTACATGCATGTGTCTCGCCCTCCTAAGCCTGACACTCCCATGCACTCTTTCATTCAGCATCTGGAGGAGGTCAGCAGCTTCACTGTTTCTGCTTATGCATTATGCACAAGTCTTGTCAGTCTTAAGGGCCTCCCACACTTACATTTTTTGTTTGTCCTGCAGGTGGTTTCCTCCAGATTTCCCTGGGTGAAGGTGGGACTGGTTCATAAGAAGATCAATCTCGTGGAGTCGACAGTAGCCTGGGAGCATGAGCGCTACAGCCTACGAAGGATCCTGGGCTTCACTCTGTCTCATCTGGAAGATCCCAAATCTGAGCTCCGTGGCTCTATACTGGACACAATGTAAGCTCTAAGCTCTGGTTGTGACTGTTAGAATAAAATAGTTCAGCTACTTGAAAGTTTATTTGTACAACACATAGAAAATATAATTTGCCTATTTGAATATCACCTCAAAGGTCACAAGTGGATTTCAGAAAACTTAAACGTAATGGAATCATCATAGCAGAAGCACTGGCGTGGTACATGTACAATCTGTCTGACAAGGTGAATGCATGAAAACACAATATATTGTATATACAAGAAGACGGAAACTGTATTCCTCAGCTGATCTGTTTTTATTGTTAATTACTCCGTGTTCTTTTCCTCAAGGGTTCACCAAAGGATGTGCAGGTTTTCAAGGGCCAGCTGGTAGGTTCAGGGTTATTTTGGTTAATATGCAAAGCCAAGTGCTGACCTCTGGTGTTATTTTATAGACATTACACAGCATTCATCTTCAGTGCCTCCAGTCTGCATAGTGACCACAGTTTATTCAATGGATTCACTTAAAAATCTGGGCGTTTAACAATGCTTTTTATTTAAACATGTTTGGGATTTAAAATGTAAAAAGTTTTCTGTAACAGCTTGATTTATTTAATGTACTATTCTTAAATGAAAAAGGAAAACCCAAACTGAACCTTTCATAGCTAAAAATTGAGAGTTCTTAACATACAGTGAAATAGATTTTTATGTAATGATTTATAGGCTTTTTCTCACATCTATATGTCTTTAATGCAGGACTTTCAGGACAGTCGCATTTCTAGTTTGCTGTCTTTCTTGACATCCATCCCTCGAGCCACACAGCTGCTGGATAAAGAGCCCAGTCACATCCTGCTGGTCAATTCACTGGAGCACGAATTCAAACGTTACCTGCAGCAAGTTTACAGACACACCTTCCGACAGGACAAGAGGTGTCGCACATAGTGGTAGTTCAAGTAGAAAACACTGTCACGCTGTCAGCTGCACTAAAAGGCACAAATGCAACAATAACGATGACATTTCTTCCTGCAGGGACCCAGATATTACTTTTTTTGATCAAATGAACCAACCAGTAGTGATGTACAGGTAACTATGTGTCTTCCTATTCATTCTATGCATGTGTTACATTCAATAAGACATTTGGAGACTGACACAGCTTTTCTTTCAGAGTGAAACCTGCTGCCTTTGACCTGTTCCTGGGTGGCTGCATTGCTGCTTATTTGGGGATTGTTTACTATGGAATCCAGGTTTGTTAATGTGCTCTTTTATATAGTCCATTACTTCTACATTCATATTCCTATCCATATTCATGTATTTTCAAAGCACTGATGGGTAGGAAAAAAACTAATACATCAAGTTTGTTTTGTGCTTCTTTCTCTTTTACAGAATTTTGGTTTTCTCTACACAAAACTGAAAGCAGCAGTGAAATCCAAGCAGCAGTAAATACTCTGAGACTATGAATACTGAGTCTATGACAAGGACTTTGAAGTGTGCTCTGAGCAAATGGATGTTTGCTTCACTGGCTGTGTGAAGAACATGAAAGCAATGTGACATGAATCTTCTCAGAATGATCATATGCATAACCTCAAAAGTGTACATTTGCTTTGAAATGCATATTATTTTAAAGATGTTTGTACCTTTCATTATACAGAATGCTGTCAAACTGTGCAAAATTACTTTTATGACTAGACTTCGAAGTTGTTTGTACACAAAATAAATAAAGAAGGTGTTTGTATCAAAGCTGGGAACACAAAGCACTGCTTGGATCTGATTTGAGCGTTCGTGAAGGACATTCCTGCCACATCATGACTATGGCTTGCCATGTCCTCTGCTCTACATTTGTTGACATGGATTTGACTGGGCTTAACATAGCTGTCAAATGAGGCCCAACCACTGCAGTGGATGAACAGCCAGTTCCTGTCACAGATAACTCAGTGAGAACGCTGGAGACACAAAGGCACCCTACGGCGCTTGGTGAATTTTTAATGCTTATGTGGCATGCTGACAGTGAGCAGAGGTGACGCTGGATGGTGGTGGGAGATTCTTAGAAGTCCTGTTCCTCTGCTGGTTTGTTCCAGTTCTGCAGATCTGTTAAAACTGTCGGTTTTAACTACGAGGCAGCCAAACAACCAGGAGCTGAGCCTCAGTGTTTGAGATCAGTGCTTGCGCTTGTTTGTGAGGGCCCCTGGGAGGGAAATAGGTCATGGACAGTGACCCCAGGTATGTGTGTCTCTGCAGGGGGCTCGGAGCTTAGGAGGATTAGTGGCCGAGTGCTCAGGTAGCACAAAGAGTTGTTCTGCTTCAGCAAGGAAGCTCTTAACCTGCCTTGGCTTCCAGCAGAGTAGATTCATCATGACAGCTACAGGTTAAACAAAAAGCATTTTATCTATCTGGTAGCTCTTAAGGATCCATACAGGATTTATAGCTATTGATGCAAGACATGTACCATGTTGAGATACATGAAGCACATAATTATTCATGAATGGCATCAAAACATGTGGCACACACAAAACAGTACCAATAAACCTCACATATATCAAGTAATTTTTCAAAAACTAAAAAAAACAACTAAAAACAGGAGGCACACAGATATAGGGAAAGGGGTGGAGCTACTAGGTGATGGGGAGGAGAAGGATGCTTCATCACTTTCAGGCACACTGGAGGTAAGCAGTAGAAAATAAGTAAGGCAGTAAATGAGGATGGCTCCCCAGGTCTATATGACTATGTACAAAGAGCATTTCAGCTCTCCTGGCAGAGCGAAACGAGCAGAACTTCGGCCAACATCTGCCCACCGCAGGAACAACCCCCAGCCCCGGCCGGTAAGATGCACAACCTTATATACATATATATATATATAAAAATAAAAATTACACATAATTGTAAGAAATATCTTGGAAAATTTGTCACCAGAATTGGAAATGTTGGTCCTTTTTCCATGTAATTGAGCAAAATGAAATGAAAATGAAAAACATGGTGCATGGAAGGCCAAATAAGACTCACTTATTAATCCATATATTGTTTTACATCTACTGAGGTGTCTTATACTAATTGGCAGCTGATTGTTTACATTTCCCTCTGCGTGGTGAAAGCTGTATCCCATCTATTATTCAGTACTTCCTCCATGAGTATTTATTCATCCAGGAGTAAACAGAGCTAAGAGGGGTGTATAATTACCCTACTGTAAAAGAAAAAAAAGCAACAAAACAAAACAAATAACGCAGGAGAGAAGTGATATTAATATATGCAAATTTTACAGCTTTCACAACACACGGTTTTCAGTGTATTATAAGGATATTAATACAAGGAGAAAACCAGTTGAGAGAAATCTAAATGGAATTTCAACACCTATTTTGTTGCACAAGACAGAGGTAGTGAGAGAGAAATTTGAGAGGAATCATCTCCTGCAATGTTTAGTTAGTTAGAAGAATAAAAAACAAAGCAAAATTCATTCATCATTAGAATTTGTTGTCTGTGAAACAAGTATACGTCATATTAAATGTGACTTTCTTTACAAGATACTGCATTCAGTACAGGTAAAGAAAAAAACTAGTGCACACTGTCTCTAACAGCTCGTTTTTGCTTTGTCTTCTACTTCTTCATACATTTCCTCCTATATATGTCATTGTTTTCTTGGCCCCCAGGACTTTCTGTTTCCCCGGAGTCCTCCGTTCATCTACAGGTCAAGCCGCACTCAACCACATCCTTTGCCTCCTGTGGACATTGGTCGTCCCCTCTTCCCCCCTGTCAGACATTTGTCATTTCATAGTCCTGTTACAACTTGTCCTGACAGCTCTGTAAACACAGGAAATTCAGGGAAACCACAACACATTCCCCATGTCAACCTCTCAGCAGGACAAGCTCTGCCCTCTTCTGACAGACTGCGGAAACTACAGCTGACAGAGCCTCCATCTGCCACTGACTTGCAGCTCCACACTGCTTTGAAGAACCCCGAGAGGTAGATATTGACTAGATCAATCTATAGTCTGAGGATAACTATAAATACACAGTGATTTGGACAGATTTTCTTGGCAGGAGAATGGGTTATCAGAGGACTGTCCATCCAGTCTCAGCTCAGCAGCTCAGGTAAGCAGATAACCTTTCATCTCTTCTTGTGGCCTTTGGACCCTAAAAAACATTGGATTCAAATTAAGTGATTTTATAAGTCCAGGTATAATGATGAAAAGTAAATAAGTTTAACATTGTCTTGAACAGGCAGCATGCAGGTGCTCAGCTTCGAACAAGACCCCAAACTAGCCTCCCTCATGCAGCTGCTCACAACTTTGCACAGACTCGATACAAGCGGTGTTGTTCTAACAGCACTCTGGATTATAGGTGCATGTTCACACAGAAATATACATCTCTTCTGTCCTTCTGTGCCATCAATAATATCCGCTGACGTCTACATTTTCTTCTCCTCAACAGTGGTTGCTACAGCTGCTTCCATGTGGTGAAGCCCCACCAAGCCGGACACTACATCATCCACCCAGAGTTTGTGTCTGAGTGCCTTTATTAGGCCTATTAGAGCACATGGCATCCAAAGTGGGGATCTTGGACCTGCAGAGGTCCTTCAGGGGAACCTGCAGGGGATTCCCTTAGCAAAATGAAGGATTGTTAACTTTTGTTTAATTCTCTGCTAATTAACCCAGTGAGACGAGGTGTAAGTGTGAATTATGTAGGCTGCACCCTTATCGCTGTTATCTCCTCACGTACGGCATGGAAACCGCTAATCAGCACTAAATCAGCAGCAAAGATCTTCCTGAAAGAGTCTTGTGATGATGAAATCCAATGAGGCCTTGTGGCCTTAATGTGTTGACTGTGACATTGCAATTTTAAACAACTAATAAAGTAATCATTTTCCACATGTGATGTAGGAATTCTTTATTGCATGTTTGAAGCGTTAAAACGGAAATACAAACAATTATTATAGACTCATTATGGGCACTTACTAGTGACACTATATGGCAGACACATATGTCACAGTGCAAATAAAGTGATTAAAACACTACAGCGTGTTTCACAAATGGATCTAAACTCAGCATGGAAATATAAGAAGCATTAAATACCAACTTTTGCTCATGTTAAATTTTGTGCATATAGTGTAATGTACTAATTATGAGTATGGATGTGTGTGTCAGTTTTAATATTTTTCTGACTTGTTGGCAACTGCTGGTTGTAAGAATGAGGAAGGCTGACATATGAGGTATTTTCAAAGTTTAGTTTATATAGTTTTAACATTCATTCAGCATGTATTTTAATGATATTGGAATGCCAAAGGAGCTCTTTTCACAATTCATTTCATGAGGCAGGTGCATAACAGAAGGATAACTGTATCTGACACTTTCAAACAGACTCTTACATGCTGTCTAACTTACAAAGATACATTTATTGGTGCAACCTTTCGGTGCTAGACCTTCATCAGGCAAATGGTTTGTTGCAGCCAGAATCCATCTGAAATAGGGAGTGAACAAACTCCACATACCCCAGACAGGTATGAAACACCAAAAGAGAAAAAGATGATTTTTCATACTGTATAGAACAGGGGTAGCCAACACGGTGCCCGCGGGCGCCCGGTTGCCCCCCCCCACCAATGTTCTAAAAATAACGCTAGTCAACATAAAATTCCTTATAAAAATTATAGTTGCTGTTCTTTTTAAATCAAAAATACTTACATTAATGCAGATTTTAAATTACAATATTTATTATAATTTAAAAAAAAAAAAAACAAAAATGTCTTCGGTGTAAATGAACTTTCACCTTGTCCGAGTCAAAGTTCACTGCGCATGTCCAATTATACGTCATTCTGCTGAAGCGTCCGGGCGCAGACACGGAAGCTAGATGTGGTTTTTACCCCCAAAACATGACAGAGAAGTGCAAGAGAAAACACTATTTTCACGATGACTGGGAGGAAGAGTTCTTTTTCACGACAGTGAAAGATAAATGTATGTGTCCTATTTGCGGGGCAACTATTGCGTCGGCAAAGCGGCACAATGTGGAAGCTTCCATGCTAACTAGCCACCTGCTAGCGCACGTAAACTGGATGCGCACTATGGACAGAAAAAGCCTGGGACTTAAAGGCAGCTTTGGCATCTACTACGCGGCGAAAAGTTTCTTCGTGGAGAAAAATGTACCATTAGAAAAGCTTGTTTTAGTGACGACAGATGTGGCTCCTCCATGACGGGTCGCCATGCAGGCTTCATTGTACGATGCAGAGGTGATCCAGACTTCCCAACATTCCTACATTACCACTGCATCATTCACCAGCAGGACATATGGATGTACAGAAGTGGCCGGATTTGATCATGTGATGACTCCTGTCATAAAGATCATAAATGGCTCCAAAGCCAAACAACCAGGACATTGAAGGTGCTGCTGGAGGAGCTGTCAGCTGAACATGGTGACCTGTTACTACACACAGAAACCCCATGGATCAGCAGGGGACCAGTTTTGCAGCGTTTTTTGTCACTGTTGGCCGAAATCAAAGAGTTCATGCAATCCAAAGGGGAAGACACCTTGCTGCTTGAGGACACTGAGTGGATTCTTGCCCTTGCATTTTTAACGGACATCACTGGGAAACTGAACCATCTGAACTGTGAGCTGCAAGGTAAAGGTAAGACATGATAAGCTCTGCAATGCCAGGCTTCCCACTAACACATATTTACAGACAAAGAAAGGTAACATGTTGTCATTCAAAACACCGTGCCATTACACAAAAATGTGCAAAATAATTAGTTGAAAACATGTAATGATTTGTTGTTGTGAACTGCTAAAAATGTTGCAATGCTGGTGAAAAATGCTGGTGATTAGTACTAATGTGACAGGATTCATTTCAAAATGTGAAAGAGTTGAGTTATTTTCTTACATAACTGATAATTTGTACAAACATGGCAGAGTTCATGAATTGTTCAAAAATGTTACAAAGGTAGGAGTTTGCACAAATGAAGCCTGATTCGATGACAGTTAATGATTTCCTAAAAATGTTAGAAGTGACAATTTGCACAGAAATCTAACTGGTGTGATTTTGAACAAAATGCTGCCAGTATGCTGATTCATACAAAACTGCCAAGAAAGATATTTACCAAAGTTTCAGAGATGGGATACCTCTGACTTTTAAATATTGGAACAGATTTCCGTGTGTGTGTGTGTGTGTGTGTGTGTGTGTGTGTTTCCTACCGTCATTGTTGTGGAAATCGTTGTTAATAATTATTGTAAGGAATAATTAACATAAATGTGATCAGACAGTCTTTTTACATATTATTTTCATTATTATTATTATTGTTTAAAGATGATGGCGCAAGTTTGCTATTGAGGAAGTTTGTATCAAACAAGGTGCCCTTCAGACTACTCAGTACCCTTGAAGTTGCTCTCAGGTTAAAAAAGGTTGGTGACCCCTGGTATAGAACATGACAGTCAACAATAATACAAAGAGAAATAATGATATTGCCACACAATATTTACATAATGAGGGTAAACTCCTGGGAAAGAAATACTTTGAGCATTTTGTATTCACAATATGGGCAAGGCTTGCAAGTTTCTGAAAACCAACCTGCAACTTGAAGAAATACACTAAAAAAATAAACAATACTGATGGATAACATAACCCACAGTCAGAGAGAAAAGGTGTAGCAGTTCTAAAACATCAAAATTATGCAATCGCTAGAGACCCAATGTTATTGTAATACATGTGTAATAACATCACATTTAATGCTGGTCTTTTCCCCCAATAATTTTTTTGACTGCAATAACACAAATGTGGGTACAACATCCTGCATGCCATACCTGTACATGTGTAAATTCAACATGTAAAAGCTGTACTTATCTATATGTAAATCCATTATGTCATACATATCCATATGGAAATTCATCAAAGTTTGTGAAATTCATGAAAGCACTTTTTGTATTTCTTGTCCTGCTTCTTTAATGCCTCATCTGTATCCAACTGCTGTAACATGTAAATTTCCACTGTGAGGGATCAGTAAAGTTGATCTTATCTTATCCTAAAATACTTTTACGATTATTAATATTTTTTCAATGCAGAGCACTTTTTTGTGCATTTTTGTAAAGACATTATTAGCACTTCTCACTATACAGACAGTGAGTAGCGTGAAGTATATCAACCAACGTGATCTTCTCAGACCATGCAACACTTAAAGATGTGCAGAATAAGAAAACATCGGCTTTTTTCCCCCCCATCTCCGTGGACTACATTTCCCATGATGTCTGAGGGCGTCTGCAAGGCGGATACGCTCCAACACGCTTTGATTCCTCACTCGGTCTTTTTCTGTAAACTGTGGCGAACAAGTTGCAATTTGAGCTGCAGAGAAGAAGCTACTGCTGCTGATCGGTAGGCAAAAAGTATTTTTAACCAGCCAGCTGCAGAGAAAACGGAGTATGCTCAACGAGATAATTATAGCGCAAACGGACTGCGGGTTATTTTTTTTCCGTTAACTTTCTCGCAACACCCACCGAGACGCAAAACAACAACGACTGTCCGCATGCATCGGATCGACGTATGTAGAAGTTGTGCTTCCACTCTTTCCTCTGCGATTATTTCACGGTGGCTGTCATGAATACAGTAGAAGTGACTGTTTGTGGTTAGTGTCTATTAGTGAATAACAAGAGAAAGTTCAACAGCTTATCTGAAGTGAAGATCGACGATGGTGGAGGATGTATTGTTGTACTTCACTCAAGTAGGAGTACAGTAAGTACACTGTAAAAGTACTCTGTTAGAAGTAAGGGCCAGGCACTGAAAATGTTACTTGAGTATTATCGCAAAAACGTAATAAAAGTAAAAAGAGAAAGCATTTATTGCATAAAAATGTCCCCTGTAACTGTTAATGGGTATATGCTGATATATTTTACATAGAATAGTATAATATTGAATACATAATATATTACACTATTATATTATGAAATTATTTTTAGTCTTGCATTCATGTAAAAGCTGGATTTTACTGATCTAGCTCATTAAATAGATCATTTTAAACTATTTTGTATAGTACTGCAAGTAGTCTGCTGATTATTTTCATAATGATTGTTTATCTGTGTAAACTCTGAAAATAGTGAGAAAATAGTTTCTGTATAAACTTTTAAATGTCCTCATAATGATTATGAAAATAGCAGCCAATTCTCTTTCAACTGACTAAATGATTAATCAATTCAGTTCTCCTTGCTAACTGTTAGGTAGTTTAATTTAAAACAAAATGGCTTATTTTATAAGTACGTTACATGTTTTGTGTACAAAAATCTTAATTTATAAAGCAACTAGTTTTTAAACCTTATAAATGAAGTTAGTGGAGTGAAAAGTACAATATTTCCTTTTGAAATGGTGTGGACTAGAAGTACAAAAGGTTTAAAAAGTACCTGAACCCCCAAATGTACTTAGTTACATTCCACCACTGAAGATCATCACTTTATATTATTGGTGCTTCGTAATGTTCTGCCTAGTACACACATGTTCAAGTTTATTAGCTGAAGACGTAACTGTAGTTAGCATAGTGCAACATGCCACACTCACACACACACTCACACTCACACTCACACACACACGCTCACACTCACACTCACACACACACACACACACACACACATACATGGGTTTTGGAGATAGTGAGACTTTCTCAAACAGCTGTTCTGACTCAGCACTTCTGTGTTTGTTTTTCTCCATGTCAGGATAGATAGGAAATCGGCTGAAATGGCAGATATGAACTCACCCTTATCATAGCACAAACAAAGAAATGCCTGTGTCAGAGAGTTTTCTGTTCTTTATCGTCCTCTAGTGAGAAACAACAACAACAACAAAACAACAAACACTATGTGTTAAAAACAAAGGACTTTTTCTTTTTATTTCTGTAAAGTTATTTTGATTCAAGCTGAAACCATTCCAAACAAGTCCATTAAGTGATTAGTTGAGGGACATAAAACTAATTGACGATTTTGATACTGGATTGTTGGCCAGTATTAGTCACTGTATTAGTCAGAGTCAACTTTATTGTCAATTAAGCCATATGCACAGGACATAGATGGGATTGAAATGCCGTTTCTCTCAGATCCCAGTGCAAACATCCATCTCACTACTCATTTGCACTAATTCTGCTTACATATTTATATCTTTTGATTATTTTATTTTATTTGTATGTAGTGTGTCTTTTTCTATTTTTTATCTATAGCTGGGAGTCACTCATCGAAATTTCGCTGTGTGAAAACAAAATGACAATAAAGATTCTTGATTCTTGAAACATGCAAGGCACAGGAGAAAAAAACAAAAAGACAAAGACACTAAGAAAAAGCAAGAAACAAGCAAGTATTAGTGTTGGATGTTGCAGATTTTTGTTAAAAACACACAAAACTGAAAAAAGAACAATCTGTGTAACCAGCATTCTTTCTAGTTCCATCCATGAATATTTGTTTAATATTTTTGGACTGGTTGATTAGAACTTACACTACAAACATCACCATTTCATTGGCTGCAACAGTTAATATTAGTTGCAGCCTAATGGGATACATATAAAATCATGATTGCCAGGGGTTAAGTTCTTGCATCTGTCCTTGCACTTTTTAATTGAAAGCAAAGTGGAATAGGTTTAATTTACAGTAAATCATGATCTGACTTTCATGGTTAATTTTTCTACTTGAGTCCAGCCGCCTGAGCGGCTCTCCAAGGAACTAACAGTTAGTTCTCTGTTAATTAATGATGGGCTTATGTTATCACTCCTGTTGTTGGGGGAAATCTATACTAAGGGTGGTTGAACACAGAATTAGTCAATTAGATTGCTAATTAATAGCCAGCATTTTTTATTATCGACCTCTGCTGCCGGGGCAGAACATGAGGGTCAATTGCAGTTAGGACTAGTCAGCAAACAGGGAAGTTGGAGAGGACTGAACTCCTCTCGCTCTGCTGTGCATTCTAATCAAATCTATTCTGATTAGCTAAAGCCACATTAACTAACATCAACCAGTTAATTACCCATAAGAGTTTCTTCTGTGTCCTTGCTGGGAGGTACAGTGAGTTCAATATGGATCTTTGTCTTTGCAGTTTTGTCTGATTTGTTGCCACTGTTGTCAAACTGCAATAGAATGATTCAGGCTACTTGTAGTTGGTCAGCCAGGCTTGATAAAGCACAACGTTTAGTATTCTTTCCTTTCCTTCCTGGCATTGGCAGAGGTTTAAGGCCCAAATCCCCTTTTCTGCTTCTCTACTCCTTACATATCAATGAGTCTTCTTTTCAATTGAACTCATATGTTAGAATTACTGCTGGGAACATCCACTTTATCTTTTTATTGGTAATTGGCAGCAGATTTGTTTTGTTAAATCTCAAACACATCTTTAAAGTTTACATCCTGACAGCGTAATGCCTTTAAGTGCTGTGAAATCACTTTGTTCAGCAATGCAGAGCATGTAAGACAATGCTAGAAATGTAATGGAGGCTTTGAGCTGACAGGGAAGCAAGAAAGACTGAGAGCACATCTCAGGCCCTCTGGGTGGAGCGTTTGTGATGGTTGAGGCAACGTATACTGACTATTCACAATAGGTATGCAGATATTAGATAAATGTGGCTCGCTAGATAATTGTAATTGTTGAACACCACTCTAAAGTCCATATGAAAAATGTAAATACTTTGTTGAAATCTCAACACTGACTTTGCATTCTGTTTCTAATGACAGGTTTGGCAAACAGATGTGACAAGAGGGCCCGAATCCAACAAAACAGTTTCCCTGCAAAACATTTTGATGATCTGTGCAATATCAACTCTCGGATTTGCCAACTGAACATAACACGCCATGTACCAAGTAGTACCGGGAGGAGCTGGGGGCACAATTACAGATGTTATCCCCAAGCAGAAACACAGCAAGGACACTCGACCCTTAGTCGGAGCTGGAGTAATCGGCCTGGTGCTGGTGATTGCAGCTGTGACTGCGTGGTGTTATTACATCGCCTCTCTGCGCAAAGCTGAGCTGCTTAAGACACAGCTGCTGGATCTGAATAAAGATGGCTACATTATCCGCAACCAGGGAGGATCTATTGTTTTCAGAATGGATTTCAGGTTGGTGTTTTTGCGTTGTTGTTGAAATTGCATTCTTGTTTTTGGATAAAAATTTCAGATACATCAAAAATAATTTCAAATGTAAAGGTACAAGTATTTATCGAACCTTGGTACCATTTAATGGAAATGTAAGACTTGTGTCAAGAGCGAATGCATGGAAATGTTACTGTTTTTACATCATGGCAGGTCGGGGACCCTTGATTTGGATTCCTGCTCGAAAGAAGGGGAGATTTTAAGCTGTGGACGTACCACTGATAGGAAATTAAACTTCTTCATTGAGACAGTGCGACCTAAGGACACCGTTCAATGCTACCGTGTGCGATGGGAGGAACTGGTTCCTGACATTCCTGTTGAACATGCCATGACATACAAGTTTGCTCACTGGTATGGTGGTGCAGTGTCAGCAATTCAGCACTGGCCTATTTCTATTTCCGGCCAACAGGCACCCAAACCATTTGTTACTAGTGACATCTACTCAAACCGGAATGAATTTGGTGGAATTTTGGAGAGTTACTGGCTTTCATCCAATGCTACTGCCATCAAAATTAATAATTCTGTTCCCTTCCACTTGGGTTGGAATGACACAGAGAAAACCATGTACTTCCAGGCACGATATAGCGATAGTCCTTTCAAACCAAACCCAGGAGAGGCTCCATGTGCAGAACTTAGCTACAGAGTTTGTGTGGGCTTGGATGTGACATCCATACACAAGTACATGGTTCGCAGATACTTCAACAAACCAAACAAAGTGCCTGCCAAAGTTATGTTTAGGCATCCTATTTGGTCAACTTGGGCTTTACATAAAACTAACATTGACCAAGAGAAGCTCTTGACTTATGCCTCCAACATCCGCAAACATAATTTCAACTGTAGTCATCTGGAGCTAGACGACCGCTACACCAGCCGCTACGGGGAATTTGAGTTTGACAGAATAAAGTTTCCCAATGCTTCAGCCATGTTCCAAAAACTGAAATCAGACGGATTTCTGGTGTCACTCTGGATTCACCCTTTTGTTAACTATGACTCAGAAAACTTCCACACCTGCGTAGAGAGGGGTTTGTTTGTCCGAGAGCCCACAGGGCGGCTGCCGGCCTTGGTGCGTTGGTGGAATGGCATTGGAGGCATTTTGGATTTCACAAACCCAGAAGCCCGTGATTGGTTTTCCTCCCAGCTACGTTCACTGCGCTCTAGGTATGGGGTGTCCTCCTTTAAATTTGACGCAGGGGAAACCAACTACTTACCATGGAAATTTAGTACTCGGACTCCCATTCGAGACCCAAGTTTTTTCACAAGACGTTACACGGAGATGGCTATTCCCTACAATGATCGAGCTGAGCTGCGCAGCGGTTACCAGTCCCAGAACATATCCTGCTTCTTCAGGCCAATTGACAGAGACTCTGTGTGGGGATATGAGTTGGGTCTCAAATCTCTTATTCCCACAGTGCTCACCATCAGCATCCTGGGCTACCAGTTTATTCTACCAGACATGATAGGAGGGAATGCCTATCTGAACCGCACTGATGGAAATCGTGTATTACCTGATCGAGAGCTCTATATCCGCTGGTTGGAGCTGTCAGCATTCATGCCCTCCATGCAGTTTTCTATTCCGCCGTGGGAATACGACAACGAGGTTGTTGAAATTGCTCGGAAATACACAGCGCTCCATGAAAGTATTGTGGCGCCAAGGGTCCTGGAGCTGGCTGGCGAGGTGCTGGACACTGGGGACCCGATCATACGTCCCCTGTGGTGGATTGCCACAGGTGATGAGACAGCATATAAAATCGACTCCCAGTTCCTGATTGGGGATGACCTCATGGTAGCCCCAGTTTTAGAGCCTGGAAAGCAAGAGCGCGACATCTACCTCCCTGCTGGCCGTTGGAGGAGCTACAAGGGGGAGAGGTTTGATATCAAGGAGCCACTGCATCTCACGGACTATCCTGTAGACCTGGATGAAATTGCCTATTTTGTTTGGGTGTAGCAAGAAGGAAATGACAGACTTGACAAGCCTGTGCTCCAATTTCCTTGGGAGAAAAACATCACAAATTTGTCTTTAATGGTTGAGAAGGGAGACTTTAAATTAAAAGATTAATTTTGCAAATGCTTTTCTGCAACAAAATGTGTAGACTTTTGAGCTAAACTTAAATTTTAACACCACATTACTTCACAAATGTGGAACTGTCTTACTCAAAAACGCTCAAAACCTCATTTTAATTTTTCATTTAATTGTTCGATTTCATTTAATCGGATGAATGTAACATCATCTTCAGCATTTTGCGCTTTAATAAAAAATAGCTATGAGTCCTTTACAGTAAGACTGCATCGTAAGCTACTGATCGTATCGGTAAAGCTAAGAGTATTAAAATCATAACAGTACATTTTAAAGCTCATCATTGGAACATTTTTTTAGTTATTAGAGGAAGAATTTTCAAGTTATTTTATTTGTCATAAGCTACGTAGTGTTGCTTTAAAAGCCGTATAAGTCGTGTATTTGACACATTTGTTTAAAAGGGAATATACAAACTGTGAATTGAATGAGGCATAATTGCCACTTTATGCCATAAAGCTGTTGTATCTTTGAGTCTCACAGCACTTTGAAATTCAGCTTAAGCCAAACAGACTGTATCGTGGGAGGACAACTGAGGGCATGTCACTCTTGTCATTCAGCAGATTGCAGTTCTACATAATAACTGGAGAAATCCTACTTTCCTGTGACACTAATGACTTTTCAGAAAGTTTTTATGCTTCACATATCAGGATGACTGCTGGAGGTTTAATCATTACAAACTGCAGATGCTCTCATTTGTGTAACACAGTGTCATGTAACTACTCTTCGCCCAAAAGAAGGTGCCTTTTATTAGGCTCTAAATATTTGATGCTCTTCCTCAGGTAACTGCTTTCTCAGGCTGTAGTGTGTTTGAAGTGTCTGGTAGCTATTCTTATGTGTTTTGCTGACACTGAATGTAGCATAACAGCAAATACTGCAATGTCTACTACAGTGACTATCACATCCAAAATAATAATATTTCTGTAGCATCAGTTATAACTGTTACTTTATGACTATACTGTTCATTATGAATTTAGCATCACTTAATTATCTGTGTACATGGTACAGTGTTTTGTTAATGTGAATATTTTAACTGCAGTGACGTCTCTAAGACCCGTGTGTTAATAACAACTGCCATGTGTTGTGTGTGATTTTTTTAAAATTCATTTATTATTGTTATTGATTTTTATCTACCAGTTTTAGTGACATGACTCTGGGGTGAGTGGGTTTTTACCACAAATGCTGCAGAACATGATCTCCTGTGTTCGTCAGACATGATATTGTCCTTTAATTTTTCACTATATCTTCTTTTTTTCACAGTTCTCGATCAAAGTATATCACACAAAATCATGTATCTTATTATCCAGACATGAAACAGATATTGATCTTTTCATAGGGGTAGGGCAGCAAGCATCTTTCACTGACTGGCACCCCACGAAGTATATCCAAGAAGCCAAGAATAATATTAGTAACATGGGTCATCTTCATTTGTGTTACAAGTTTTAGAGGAGATTTAAAATATATATATTTTGACATGATTAAAAAGATTCTGAATCCTTCCTAAAAATGAATAAATGCATAAATTATTGTGTTTAGCGATGTCCATATTTGACCCTTGTGGTTCTCGTGGTACTTCTTTTAATAACTGATGGGTTTTGAAGCTGCACTAACAGTGATTTTATGTCTTTTCAAACACGGCTAAGACAATGTCCACGTTCTTATTGTGCAATTTCCACATTTACAATGTATGATTCCTGCTCATGACCTGTATTGCAGCCTCTTGTGCCTCGACATGAGGCTTCCCTGTTGACCTCAGTGTGTTATGTTTGTGTCTTTTTGACACAGTTGCATCATGACTACACTGCCTATTTAAAGCAGTCCTCACTTAGCATCTGGTCCAGGCCAATCTCTGAAGCTATTTCTGTCTCAGACGTCTTGCTTTATGACAAGGCTGAAAGACTGAATCTCGGGCTGGAAGATTTTCATATTTTTTTGTTTGCTTTTAGCTCTTCTGACCCAGTGTGTGCAGGTTGTTGTAAGTGATAATTGGCATCATTTGCATGTGACTAAAAGACTGCATTAATTTCAAAGTGCATGTTTGATGTCACTTTGGGTGAATGTATTAAAAGAAATCAAGCTTGACTTTTGTTTGCTTGTGAGCGTTTTTGTGATGCTTAATTTGGATGGATCAAACAATAATCTTTGTCTGAAATTAAATATTTGCCACCACGACTAACATTGCTAGACAAGTGGTGTTAAATCCTCCAAGAATGCTGTAAGAGTGACTATATGTTAGATTATGCTTTTAACACACTAAAAAATAAACAACTAAATACAAATACAACAAATACAAGAGTAAAAGATAAATGGATGGGAAATTTAGGTCAGTAAGCTGATCATGCAATCACTGAGCCAGTAACAACCTATAACCTTTTATGAGTCTGCAATATATGAAAACTAATGTGCCTATCAGTTCAGTATTGAAAGAGACACCCTTGAGGGACTTCTTCAACTTTTTGATACCTAGCTCATGATGGGGCAATAATGACAAGGTGATGAAACAATTGTGCAGGTTATTTGGAGGCTGTGTTCAGATCAATAAATCATCTGTTGGTTCATGGTGTGAGGCCAGAGAGCAAGTGATATAAAAGTGTATGACTAGACATCAAGAATAAGAAAGATAAACTTACTATAGTTGGAGATAGGAATGAGAATAGTTATTACAATTACAGAATTAGACATGGTTGCTCTTTCTGAGTTCAAACAGTCTGGCATCTCCATTCCTCACAGATATAGTCGATCTTTCATATGTTTGGGGAATTTATTCCATTTCACAACAGCGGGATATGCTTCAGAACTACTTCACTTTATTTGCCAATGTCTCATCTGTCTTCAAAATTGATCTGGACTTGCAGCCTGTGCGGGGAGGACATACATTCATTGATTAGCTGTCTGTGTGTTGTTGGGATCAATATTATTTGTCGGTGTGCTTTCTGCAATCATATTGTTTGGTTCTGCCCATCTCTTCATAGACTGAACAAATAATTTATGTAAGATCTTTAGGAGCTTTGGTGTATGATCTGGGAGATTTCTGGGAGAAAGACTGAAAAAGAGAGAAAGATGATTTCTACGTGCCAAAACAACAGCGGCTTGAGGAATTACATTACAGTTCAGTGTATGGAAGCATATATTTTACTGTTTTCTCAGCAATATTAATTTGTTAATTTAAATAAAAGAAGAGTCTACATATTTTAGATTACCTATTGTTTATAGCAGCAGGCTTCGGTTGAAAATAGGTCTGCACATTAAAAAACAATAAATCACTGGTTGATCATTTCAACAGCTGATATTTAAATCTATCCAGATATTAAAAGTTAAACAATGAGACATGAAATCTGTGGTTGTTTAGGCCATGTGGTGCTGCGGCCGCCCAGAAGGGTGCAGTGTAGCTTCATTGATGTGTTCTTTTACTGACATGTCAGTGGACCATGGTCCAGATGTTGCGTGCGCACACACACACACACACACACACACACACACACACACACACACACATACACACACAAGCAGGACACAAAATTGGCAGAGCACTCCCCCCTTCCTTCTCCACCTGTGAGCCCACCTGTGTGTCCATCTGCAGAGGAGAGACACCAGTTGTTCTGATTAGGAGCCAGTGTGTCTCAAGTACCTTCCTATATCCTCAATGAGAGACTTCAGTGAGACTATCTGCTCTGTCGTACACAGTAAGGCATGTATGTCTTATACGGAGAATGGTGCTCTGAACAACTAAGAAAGCAAAAAATATTCATTAAACAATGATAAATAAATAAATGGCTTGCTGTGGTTAATGTCCCCAGCTGTTTGGAAAATCTGGTGACACTGACATTACGTTGAAAATATGTAAAATACAAAGAGAGCAAACAAGCGTTCTGTTTTCTGCAATGTATATTTTTGTTGTAATGTCTTGTGCAGAAAAATTCAGCTAGACTTGTATTAACATATGCTACAAATGAGCAAATTAATGAATTTTTATATATATATATATATATATATATATATATATATATATATATATATTACACAAAAAGCCGATTTCTGAGCGAGATCATCTGTTCACTAAAATAAATTTAGATGAGCGTACTTTATTAGAATTGCTAGATCACCCATAGAAGCCGAATTGAAGGGGTGACAAACAATGACGAATAAGCTTCACTTTTATTACAAAAAAAGCTTTCTGGCTCCTTGGAGCTAAATGTGGAATGAGCATTTATTGTAGATGACCACAGGGGAAATAAAACCTCATGGCCATCTCTTGTGTGAAGTGAGAATCTTTGTCCTTAACCCAAGATTTTCACTCCGTAACTAGAATGACCTCGCATCTGGTGTTGCCACGGCTTGTCTGACAGGAATATGTCTGTCCTCGCTAGGTAACAAATGAACCCAACACCCCAGAGAATGGTCTCGCATCTGTTTATCTTTTTCGCCTGTCTGTTCAGTGCGCTGCATCAGGCTGACACTCCTCTGCAGCCTTTGTGGATTTCAGAACTTGCCTCTGGCATTACAGGGACACAGTCGGTGCTGACTGGTAGCAACATTTGTTAATGTTGGGACTGGATGGGATAGTAGAGAGTGTATCTGTCTTAATAACTTTAACAAGTTAATATCCTTGGTGGGACACTGTTCTTCCTTTTTTCAGTTTAATTTGGTATTTTTTTACAGTGAGTATTTTTCCTGTGTATTCGCTCATGCTGAACCAACAGTCAATTAACAGACCAGTAATTGGGGACTATTTGATTGATAAATAACTGATTAAATCAGTTTTTCAAGCAAAAATGCTCAACACTGTCAGGTTACATTGACTAAAAGTGCTGCTTTTCTTTCTTTAATGTGACTGTTATCTGGACAAAAACATGCAATTGGATGGCATCACTTCAAGCTCTAGGGAATTGTTCTGGGGATTTTTCAGTACTTTCTGACAATTTGTAGACTAAATGAATAATTAAATAATCAAGAAACTAAGCTGCGAATGATTTTATGATGAAAATAATTGTTAGCTGTCGCCCCAGTGTTGGCTGACTTTGCAGCTGCAATTTGTTGTTGGAAACTGTCTTGCATCTCGAGTCTGTAATGAATCATAATGTAGCATTGAGTCGTGAAAAGTTAGAAAACGGTGACAGAAATGCAGGCACACTTAGTAAAATTAAGGACTTAGGTGAGGACAACAGGCAGGACACTTCCTCTGTGCCTTGGTGGGGGTAAGAGGTTGAACGAAATGTCAGGCGTTGAAGAACAGATGCATAATTGAAACATTGCGTTGCTGCTGCAGCCGTGCACAAGGTTGTTTGATTGATACTGTTTTAGAACACTCCTGTCCCCTCATGCTCATGGGGTTTACCTGGGGAGAAACCAGGGGAGTGGGAAAGGTGCTTAGGTGGCTCATCTGGGTTTTGGAGGAAAATTGGTGCCATCCATCAAACACTGCATTTAACAAACGCTAACGCAGGCCGGGCCAACAAAGGATTCGAATATAAGGCAGCGAACTGGGAAACATGTGAGGTGCAGGGACTGCTGAGGGTCTATCAATCAGCCAGTCAGCTCCTTTATTTAACAAGCGAGGGCCACAGACCCCGAGGGCCACACTCCATATTCTGGCTGGTTGGGCATGCAGTCTTCCCCTGTAAAAGGAAGAAAAAAGGGGAAGAGCGGGATGACGGGAGGAAGGAAAGAGGGGCATGAAGGGATTGGGGTTTGGTGGGGGGGGCGATGGAGGTGCAGAAGGGTTTGGCCCGTGTCCCCTGGCATGCCGGTGCGCTTCATCTTCTCAGTGCAAGGGCCTGGAACTGCTGCTTGATGGGATTTTCAGCCCTGTGGCCTCCGCTGTCCCAGCATCCATCTGGAGGGCTGCCGTGTGCACAGCGGAGAGCCAGCCACTCAGCGACACAGCCATAAAGAACAACCCGTAGGCCAGCCAATGCCACTGATCTGAGGCTCGCAGCTCTGTTCAGTGGACAGGCCAACACTCAGTGGCACACATTCCTGTCAGGGACACAGACTGATCCCTAAGCTACTGTGTGCTCAGTGTAACAGAAGACACGCTCTGAGAGACAGCCCACATCCAACCACTGACTCCTTCAAAGCTTAGAAAATTGGAATGGAACGGGGACTTCACTATTCAGCACCCTTAATGGCGTGGACAGGACTATCTCCCCTCGCTCTCATTTTATCTCTCTCACCGAAATAGCACATATACACTTACCCTTTGCTTTTGCAATGTGAGACTTCAGATTTTTTCCTCATAAATTTACAGTGCATTTCGGTTTCTGATTTAGTAACAGCACAGAAGTTGTAATGGCACCTTGCAGATTATGCAAATGCATACACAGTGGTCACAGATTTCTGAAAGGCAATGCTGCCTTTGTAAGTTTAGTAAGACGCTGAATCCATTTCTATAGAACAGTTGAGTTTAATACCACAACGTGCAGCATCCAGAACAATACACAGTGATATATAATTGAAAATCAAGACCAAACATGCAAAGACAATCATTACTGCCTCTCATTATTGGATCCAATTTCTGTATGCCCCAGGGAATGGAGTAGCAAATAATGGATTGGTACTGTGGAGATCCGAGTTACTGTACGCACCATATTGGGGTTGAGCATGCATGAGATTCCAGCCTGATATAACCCAAACTAGTGTGGAAAGTTTGGATTGAAAATGTTTTTGTTTCTCCTCAGGGCTACACAGCATCATTAGCATATTTTTTCCCTCCTGACGACTGTAAATTCAGTGAATGTAGCCCTGTGGTGGGTAAGGTGGGCAGACGGCAGACTGTATAAATAAACAGAGTCTGTCTGAGGGCAGCACTGTGGCCCCCACCTGCCCACCATCAATCAATATTACAGCGGCCACTGGCAGCCCAATCGCCCTTTTATAGGCCTGTGAAATGATCAAACATCTGCTCATAACCATGCTTCATATATAGATGGATTACACATACAATATCAAATCCTACAACGAAATGTAACAATGCCAATATGATACATTTTTCCAAAAGTATGTACAGTGGGGTGTACGAATAGCCTTTGGACAGAGCTCATCAATAACCAAATTAGTGAGTTTTTCAAGGCTCCACAAATAGTGACCATCAATAAAGTCTTCCTTTAATGTGGCTGAGTGAAAGCCCAGCTCACTGTCAACTCTTTCTTTGTTTACTGTTTAAAAGTCCACCATGCTGATGGAAGCTGGGTGAACATGATAAAAGTTGAGGCCAGTAACTAGTTTGGCAGCTGTAGTAGACAAAGGTTGCCGGGGCCTGGTCCATGGAGAGGAGGAATGAATCCAAGTGGTCCAAGGTTAATGGTGGCTTGGAACAAAATGGATTCAGTGCCAGGGGCGTGCTGACAGGTGATTTGACATGAATGAAGGTGGGCCATCAATCTCCAGTTGGCCCCTCTGACCCTCCCCCGCCCTGCCATAGCAGCTAGGGGGCGCCAGGTGTCATGGTGCCCTGACCTGTACAGGCCTCCAGATAGCCCACCTGCTGTCTGCCTAAAGCTCCCCCTACGGCTAGAAGAGACTCCCATCACTTCACGCTTGGCTGGCATAATGAAACTGTGATTGGAAGATAGTGAACTGTGACAGGCAGTAGTAGACTCAAAGTCTTCGAGCCAAATTCAAACCTCTCACTCCAGGTTTCCTTTTACAGCCCTCTCTTCTCTTGAATCGCTCTGACAATTTAATGGTGCAAAAATGATAATCTGCCAGCCTATCTTTAATATGCTTTCATACTCGGCGTGGCTTTTGTCTCACGTACTGTAGAATAAAAGGATTTAGTAAGTCGCTCAGCCCGAGGAGAAATACAGGTAAAGTACGCTGAGGCAAAAAATACTTTGTGTAGTATGAGTGTCATTAAATGCATGTGTGTACGTGCTCACCCCCAACTCCAAACAAAGTCCACCCCAGGCAGGTTGGGCTTCACGTTTAAACCTGACATAAATTCCCTGTCACAAATCCCTGGGGCAGCCAGGCTTGTAGGCACAAAAGCAAATATTTCCGTTCCTGATCACGGCCAATCCCTTTTAACATCCACACCCTCAGACCACCCTCCTCCCCACCCTCCGCTGAACCTACCCTAGCACCGCAAGCCAGCCATTTGTCACAAAGTAATTATAGAATTATCGATTGGCAAGCAATTAACACCTTTCTTCTCTTTTTCCACCCTCCTCCGGTCCCCCCACTTCATCCACCCCATCCTTTAATTTGAACTCGTAGAGAAAAAAGAATAAGAAGTGGGGGAAAAAGCCGTAGGAGCAACACATTTAATCCTGCTGGCATTTCCTAGTTCTCCTCAAATTAATAGGGTGGCGGAGACAAAACAGCTTTTCTCTTTCTTCCTCTGTTTCCTGTGTTATTTTCTCTCCTTGTCTTGCCGGCTGATCTATCTTTTACAGAGAGGGAGCTGCTTAGAGTACAGCCAAACACTCTATTCAAGCTGCGATGAATGAATGTGCCATTAAACCTTATTTCAGAAAGAACACTACATGCTTCATAACAACCACACGGTTCCTGATATGATAGCAATGTCACTGCTGCAGAACTCTCACAGGGAAAAATACCTCGCCAGTACTGACTGCTCTTTTCATTTTTTGGCAGCCTTTAAATTTGCCTCCTCTCTGTGCCCTGTTTTCCAGCTGCCACTGGTAGTAGTGGTCCAGATGGACGTACAGGGGAACAGTGTTAGAACCTCCGGCTGGCAGGTGTCGGAGTCAGGATGGATGTCATGGAACATCACCTTAGTAACATATGGATAGGGACAGAAGAGTTGATTCCCCTTCTGGCAAGTTCGATCTTCTCTTTCTGTTTACCAGCTTCTTTGTCTGTGCATGGCTCACTCTCCCAGCTTTTACATTATACTTGACATGTCCACTAAAAGAGTCTTATGGCTTATGTCTCCTTAACTCTACATACAAGGGTATTTTGTTGCATCTGAAGCAGAGCATAATCTGCATTCTTAAACTGTGGGCCCAAAGTGGGTCACAGCTCCACTTTTAGGGTGTTCCCACAAAGTAAAAGGTACCAATAAACATTAATGAGTCTGTACTGTAGGACGGGACACTAAATTTGTAATTTGGGGTTTTGCACTGAAAAAAGCACCCCTGAGTTACACAATTTAATTTCCCTCCACTTTCCCCGAGTCTTGGGCGGGGTTGGGGGTTGGGGTGCTGGTGGATGGGGGAGTAAAGCTACTTCAAAATTGCAATTCATGTCATCACACCAGCGTGTTATTTTTCTTTCCTGTGGGAAGCAGATGAGATAGAGCTGCCGTTCTCATCACAGCAGCCACGACAGAATTAGTCATATTGATCAAAAAATGATAACAAAACTAATTTTCTCACCAAAATGATGAGAAGGTGAACAGAAAGGGAGCTAATTTAGGTACGATCAGAGTGATGCATTTCTCAGTTTAGAGCTATAGGGACTATATTGGCCATTTAATGTTTTAATAGTTTCACACTTGGTACTTTTATGCACATTAACAAAGCAAACATTAGAAAATACTTGCAAATGTAGCACACTCCATTTTACACAGCACTCTCTTCCTCCCTCAAAATACTGCTAACCTAATGTGAGTGGCATTAATTTGACAGCAATTTAGGAACAATTTGAAGCCATTTAGGGACCTTTTTCTTTCATCCTGTAGTGTTGATCAATAATTCCCCTCAGGATGTTATTCAAACACACATGCAGCAATATTCCTTCCTGAAAAACATTGTGATATTGACCTGTTTTTCCTTCCCTGCAGCGCTTCTTATTTTCTCAAAGAAGGGGCAGCCCAAGAGACAGACATTGTTGTGGCCCTCTGCACTATGCAGGTTTTCTGGCTTTTATGGCTCAAACACTTTGGCTTTCTGGCACACTTTCTTCAAAGTCTGCTTAAATCTCTGGAATGCTTTCTGTCCACTTGACATTTAAGATAGTTTTGAGTTTTATTTGTATGTGTTTTATCTGAGCTTGTTTGTCCATCTACACTTGTTTTGAAATGAGTTACAACTTTTGGGAGTTAACTGAAATGTTTAAAGATCCCTTTTAGTGAAAATCTGCTTTTTATATTGTGTAAACATGTCAATATGATTAGTTTTATATGCCAGAAGTTATATCATAAGCAAAAATTAGCAGTCAAGACTATAGTTGAGCATTTCCCCAATGAAACTGCAGGATACTGATGACATTTTCAAAAATAACTAGTCAAAGGTTTCATGCATAACACACCTAAGAAATCACTTTCATCAGTCTGCAGCGTGGGACTTGCTGTATTATTATATTTCTGTAGAGTCAGTTTCCAGTTTGAACATGTATAATGCAATTATTCCACTATTAAGACTTTCCATTGTGTATCGTTGAGTAGTTTCACTGTGTTTGACCAGAGTCACAGGTGAGCTGGTGTGCTCCAGCTGCAAAGAGTGGGGACGTTTGAGTGGAGATAGAGGCATTGAAAAGATCATTTTCAGTGATAAAGCTTCTAAATATGTCACTTTGATAGACAGAGATGAGTTTTTAGGGGTTAAATCAAGACTGGAAAGGGATTTTAAGACTCATCATCATCATCTCATCCTCATTTCAAATTAAAGACGATATTGCACTGGAAGTTTTCAAAATCAAACACAGACCCTCACAGTTTTCGCTCGTAAATTTCTGTCCATGCAGTGACTTCCCATGTGGCCAGACAACAAGGAAATAACTTCAAAGCCAATCTAGAATTCCATCCGTAGTCATCCACCGTTTAATCTGTACTTTTATGCCAATTTTGTTAACTCTACCCAGGCAGCACTGAAAACAATAACCGTGTGCCCCAGAAAAATTAGATATTGTTGGCCAAAGTAGCATTATTTAATGTTTATCATCCCAAAGACAGATGAAATACTCCACTACACCAGGTGCAAAAGTTTGAAAACAATAAGCCCTTTTCACTGCAGACATTTTGACACACAGATGTAACAGATGAGATCAATTTCTCCACTGTTACTGTCATCACTTGTTCAATGTACAGACGCCTTTTGCTCTAGTTTGAACCACTAAGTCCAAGAAAAATAGATGGTCCTCTTTAATTGGTGAAGTGTTTTGGTGACATTATTTTGTTCATGGCATGGACTCGTTCAGTTAATTTAGTTCTCAAACCATGTTTTGTATTTTCTCCAGCTTTTAATGGTAAAGCTCATTTTTTGTATTTTCAACTTTTCTCTATTAGTGCATTTGGGTCCTCCTTTCCAAACGGCGAGAGTTCTAAATACAGAAAAGAATAGGTTCTACTCATTAGCTTTATATTAAAAGCTGTTTCGGGTTATGTTTTCTTCTTCATTCAGAAGAAACTATCCATAAAAGGCAGGGGCAAGCAATTAAACATTTTGCACTTATTTGGAGAAAACACTAAAGAAATTGGAAGAAAAAAGTGTGCCAGCCCTTCTTTTATGTTTTATGTGCTCTTTTTTCATTCATAATTTTAAAATTGTTCGAATGACTTGTGATCTTGCAGGTAGTGATTAACAGATTGATGCCAAAAACAGTTATTGTGTAAAGACGTGCCATTTTGCAAAGGATTGCTTATCAGCAATATGATCTATATGATATGTGTAAAAATTTTGACTCCCTTGTCTCAAAAATCCTGATAACATTTCTTTCTATTTACTTCTAAATCACATAGTTACATGGGGTCAAAGAAGACACATAGCTATTGTTGTGCACTTTATACATATATGTGGTTTGGTAAATTGCCTTCCACTTACTGCATCAACATGCACAATTAACCAATGGATGCCTCTCATGACTCATTAACCTGCATCCCAGCCATTTCAAACCCCTGTCCTTTATCCACACTGTGGTGTCATATGAAAGGTGTTGAGGCTACATAGGGGTCATGTGTGAGTTGCAGTCAATGTCCGTTTCTGCTTCGTGTTGGGAGATTTGAGGTCCACCTAATTTATCAACTGGATAGTGGGAATCGAACAGAAGGTACTGGTGCAGGCAGTCAATTTTAAGACAACCCCCTCACCTCCCCACTTTTCAGGAAGACAACACCATCTAGGAATACCTATTTGTTGTTTGACATGGCCTCTGTTGTAAAATTGATGTTATCATCCAGCGAGCTGATGTGTTTTGTGAAAGCCACCTCCTTGGAGGTTCCTTTATTCACCCATGTCAACTCTTCCCTGTATCTTTAACCCTTTGATGTGCACCATGGATCAGGAGGTTCCCATTTTCCTTTGGATTTGGCTCACTTTTGACCCATGTTGTGCATCAAAGAGTTAAAATGGCAGCGCACTGACATAATTGCCGATACCTCCACTGGAAATCTATTACTACTGGTAGGAAAAGAGTAAAGGATGCAAAATATTAACCTTCTGAATCTCGAATTCCACAGGTAGGCTTGAAAGGCATGTTTTCCAAAATTGCAAAATTATGGCATTTATCAGAGCCAGAATCTGTGAAATCAAAAGAAAATGCTAGATTTTCAACTCTCCTTGTACTTCATTAGTGATACTCTATTTCATTAAGAAACTTCATCAAATCTAAGATCATGATACTACATCAAAATCATTTTATTCTACAAAGAAAAATTGTCCAAAAATTTTGCTCTAAAAAGAATTCTACCGTCATCGGTGCAACAATGAAACTATTAGTGACTCAGCTGTGACCAACAGTCATGTGACAAAAATTGCGTTTTTTTAGTTTTTAATTTTTTTTTAGCAGAACTAGACTGAACTGCAGGCTGTGTTTACCCAGATCAGAGAGGCAACAAGTATGAAAACAAATGAAAATTGTAAGAAGTGAAATATCTTTTGTATGTAGAGTCACTTTTTTTCCACTATTGGTAACACCTTCAGGCGTGTTGATTTTAGGCTTTTTTTTTTTTTTTTTTTTTAAAGTAAAATAAATAATTGAAGTGATTCAACTTTATTTTTTTATTGATTCGTGTCATACTGCACAAAGACACATTTCAGTGTCTCTGCTTCCGGTCATGGTTGTGTGAATCTGTTCAGAGGTTTGAGATAAGATGTTGCTGTATAACTACAAATGTTGTTTTTATAACCCTGCTCTTCCAGTGCTTTTATTGTATTTTGTGTTATCATCTATTAATACGTATTATAAGCAAAAGTGGCAGTGTTCCATGCATTTTACTTGTGGTTACAGGTTTGCTGTCCAGTAAAGTCACACTGTCTCGCTTTAACATCACTGCTAGTAGATGAATTCTCTAGAAGACAGTGACAAAGCTCTAATGAAAAAGATTTCAGCAGCAGTTGGCTGAATTGTGAGGGTCAAGCCTCGATGCTGATCAGTCTGTTGTGTGCATAATGACTTGTTCAATTGCTGTGTATAATGAGCATATGGTGAATTCTGTATTAGTACATTGACCAGAAAGGTTGGTTAAAGTATCATACATCCTATTTATTTCAGTGTAATGACTCAGTGGCTTAGTGTCTTGTGATTTTGTTTAATGAGAATAAGAAAACACCGGTGCAGCAACAGGTTGGCCTCCATTAGGTGGTGTGGGAAAAACTGGATGGGTAATATAGTTGTGGGAATGTTGGGTGAAAAGAGGGCTAACTGGCAGACAGAATGGAGCACCACGGAGCTGGTTTTGTTCCCAGTCGGGCCAGGACCTGTGAGCACAAGGTGGACACCCCTCATCAGGCCGTGTCCCCACCCCTACACTTGCCTTCCAGGCTCTCATTTTCCACATGATTAGCTTGCCACCTGTCCTCCGGCTGGCCCTTGGCCTCCGGGCCATCCGCATCACGACACCATTTAGCACTGGCAAGACTTTCACTGAGACATGCTTCATCACTGTGGACTTGATGGAAAGAAGGCCTCAAAAACTGTGCGTGAAAATTTGCTTCAATACCTGTACTATCAAAGTAGAAAGTTATGTTAGAACTTTGTAATCAAATAGCTGATCAACTGCTCTCTCCTGACAGAAGGTGTAAGAATCAGTATAATACATACATACCTATATATTCAGTAGGTTTGTAGATGAATAAATTATATACAGACAAAGTTAAAGTAGAAATCAACCAAAAAACAGGACTTCACAGCACAATTAAGATCTCAGTAGTTTTTAAGAGGAGTTACTTCTGATTTGGATTAGAGTCGCGTTTGTGTAGTTCTCATAAGAATCAGCGGAAGGCACTGTTTACTACAGAATACCTGCTCTAAAGCTCCAAAGCGCAGCTGGCTGTTGAACAGTCATAACTTGTGATCCATCTGCAAAGATGACAAATGTTAATGGGCTGATTGGCTTTTGGTAACATCCCAGAGTCTTCATCTTAATGCACAACGATCTTAACAAGAGATAATTTGTGTTACAGCCCAGTAGCAATCTCCAAAATTGTTTAGACCGGATTATCTCACATTGAATAAATAAGTGTCATTATTGGTGAGATTACTTGTAACCCTGATTTCTATTCTTCAAACAGCTGCTCAAAGCTTGTCTCACAGTGCGACATACAGTTTTGCGATTACTGCATGTTAAAGGTGTGTTTCTTGCACGAACTGACAGAAGCTGATTTTATTTCTCTCTTCTGAATACATTTTCCACCTGTTTGAACCTGTTGTGTGATGCACAGTGGCACAGCGCGACACACCGTGTTATCCCTTGGTAATTCAGCCCGCTGGTAATACATTTATGCTCCGTCAGAGCAAGGGATTGGCCCTGACCCATGTTGGCCTTGCGTCTGATGGTAGTGGCTTCAGACAGCAGGGACAAAAAGAGGGTTACTAAAGAGGAATGGAGGTCAAGCAGTGAAAAAGAGAAACCTCCTCCACTTAAAATTATGACAAGCCGGTACATTAATAAATTTCAGATCTCTGTGTTCGTTTTTCAAGCCCGCATGAACATACATAATAAACCACTGAAATTTCATTACCACATTTTGGATTAACACAGTGATCTTCATGAATATTTGACGAGGTTATTTGTAGTATTCGCAGTTTGAAAAAAAATGTCACCTACCACTTTAAATTATCCACAGCAGAAAAATTAACACGAGGAATCTTTGAATGCAGGCAGCAGCACAGTAAAGCAACACAGAGTGAGGCTTCATTTATGTATGTCGTCGAGCAGCTCTTCTGTGATGCTTCTATAGATTCTAAAACCCCAGAAGTTTTTGTTTTTCAGACTTTAAGGTCACACTACTAAAGCAGCAGTTGTCAGACATTTTGGCAATTAGATTCTCCATACTTGGAGACACGACACGAATTCTCACATCAGACTATTCAATACACATCCAGGCTTAATTGAACACAGGTGGGAGTTTGACAGCAGGGAGGAAGAGAAAGAAAGAAAAAGACCCGAGGAGGAGGAGGAGGGTTGTGAGACAGAGTAAAGTTTTTCAGGTCTTTGTCCCTCCTCAATTTGCATGCCTAATGAAGCTGAGCAGGAGTTAATAGCGGGTGTAATGACTTCTGACTGGCTGGGCTGAGGGCTGCTGGGACAGGAAAGGGCTCCGAATGGCTAACTATGGAGTAAGGTGGGCAGAAGCAGGTAGGGACACGCTCTGTGGGAGGCAGCAGAGGAAGCTGGCTTCACTTCTGATATGTAGTTGTTGTTATTAGGGTATATTGTTTTAGGCTATTTTAGGAAAGACGGTAAGTAAAGGTCATGTAGCATTAGCGGAGCTCAAGCGTTTCTCAGAACAGTTAAGGACAGCAGACATAAAATTAGACGCAGCATGGCAGCTAGGACAAGTTAAGGTGCCTTACAAGTAGAAAATCAGTGAGTTACAGCAGGCATAAAAATCAGTTGGTAATTTAATCAGCATAGACTAACTGCCATCTTTGTCTGACTTTGAACTTGAAATATACAGTAGTTAGTTGCCGTGTGACACATCAGTAGACTCTATGGATACACCAGTTGGGAGGTAGCTATAGGCAGGGTTTGGAGTAAACCCACTCAAACATCCATCTTGTCCACCAAATCAAAAGTCAAGAAAAAATGCCTTGGTGTTCAGTCAATGGAAAAATAGCAGAGAAAACACCAACAGCGTTTTTAAATTTCCGATTGAGTGAACTGACCAGAGTGTCTCTTGCAGCATGCAAAGTGAGTAAAAAGACAAACGCAGTCCTGCTGCTTGTGAAAAATCACACACTCCACTGCATGACCTACTCTAATTCATGTATGGAGAAATTACTGGTCTAAATGTTAATTTGACTTTAGTTAAGTTTTTGTTTACCACATTTACTTAAGTCAGGGATCATATGAAAAAAAAAATTAATCTCACAGGAGGAGATGCCAGAATTTGGCCTCCAGTCAGCAGCCCTCTGATTGCTAATCCACTTCTTTAACCTCTGGACTACCTACAGCATAAGTTGCCCACTTATCATTTCTACCAGCCAACTGTATTATAGCAAACTAGAACTGGCCCTGGTTGTACACCTTTTAATACAGTTGATTTTTCCATCTGTTTTCAATATTCCTTTGCTGGTAATTTGTCACGTTTGTCACTTATTGTACAGTTGTTTCAAATTAATGGTCATATTGGTGACATCGGTGCACCTGTCTTTTTTTAAAATTGCTTTTGTTTCATAGCATAACAAGCAGTACCCGTCATTTCAATTCACGTTGCACCATCATTTGTAGTTTGAACTGCCTTTCATTAATAATGTATTCATAGTCGTTACTTTTATTTTATTATAGCAGTATATACATCTTATTTTATCATATATGTATATGCATGGGATGCATGTCATTAAAGTTAATATGAAATCTGTTCTGCTGTGTTTTGACCAGAGATCCCATGAAAAAGGAATGGAAATTAAATGAAGGCAACCCAGACATTTATTTGTATCAAAATAGGTGGTGACACCATGGACATGTTCATGTTTTAGTTTCACTGCATTTTGTCTTTTGTCACATTATGTCTTACATCATAAGTGAGGAGGATAAAGTGGATGATGAGCTTCATGTTATTTTAACAGGAAGGTAAACACTACAGGTCCTTAAGAACAGCTGTTTTTTCAAACTACTTTCTTGTATCTTCCTGAATTTGCCAAATAAAAGTTGCAACTACTTCATTTGTTTCAATCAAATACTGAGGAAATTTGTTGAGGACCTAAGACAAAACAAAAACTTTAAAATAGATTAAAATCTGGCGTTCCACATTTCCACAGCCACCAATTTTTTTTCCCACTTCTTTTGCATCTTCTAGCTGATGTGTTTTCCTGCTTTTCTGGCGCATCTCACAGAGAATTCAGACTGGCACCATCACCCACACTGGTCACTGTGTGCCAACACTTCTGCTGGCCGTAGGACACACACACACACACACACACACACACACACACACACACACACACACACACACACACGCTCTCTCTCTCTCTCTCTCTCTCTTTCCTGATGGCCACAGATGTAGTGGTGACCAGCCCATCTCCACCAGGTGTTGCTTTATAGCTGTGTCACTTTGAGCCTGACTCCATCTGCCACACTCAGCAGGAGGAAAAATAATCCAAAAACAAACTGCTTTTCACAGCATGTTCACAAATACATAGAAACATTGATATACTCATAGTAGATCATGTGCATTCTAAACTTTGGTATCATTCCCTCATCATGTGTGTAAATGCTTGCTCATATGTACACAGAAATGTATAATTAGTCTAATATAAACCTCTCTGCAGTTCACTCTAAATTCATTTTTCATGCAGGGGTGGAGGAGGATTTTATTGTTGTTCTGTGTGTCTTTCATTGTCTTTTCATTTCTCTCGGTCCCCTTTATTGTGCTTTTAAGGTTGCTTCTGCAGTATTATAGCTTGAAATTGTCCCCAGTTCACAGGGATCACATATTACTTTTTGCATGATTGCTGATTGTTAGTGGTCTTTTTTGACTATAAACCATTTAAGCAGCTATAAATCCATCTATCAATAATATTAAGTGCAAAGACAAAGCTCTGATCTCAAATAAATTTTTTATGTCATATTACCAAGTACGTTAAAAAGGCGCTATTTTCCAGATAGTGGATTCTTTCAAAAAATTACTCAGGATTATGGATACCACAAGTTCTCTGAGGCATTAGTATAACATTGCCTCTTTTATAATCATAATTATATAATCATAATTAATCACACTCTCCAGTATCACAATAATGTTGTTTACTTGCAAAACTGAACCTGGGATCTGAGACACTGGCATCGAATCCTAATAACATTGTTTAGACTCAGCGATCCGTCATCCCACCAACAGGTAATATGATAGCAGAGGAAACAGGCAGTGCAATTAGATTTGTGTTGAACAGTGGGGCGTGCTTTTCTCCACCGCATGCTTGAATTTTTAATCACAGTTGTTCTATTTTGGAACACACCTGCCTTGACACAGCGTTCCAGAGTCTGTGAAAGAGCAAAAGGTCGAGCCCTAAAAGTGATAAAGAGATGGAGATGCTCATCACTGGCTCATGCATATTTATACTTTATTTAATTATATGTAATGAGAGGGTGTATTTGATCCGCACAGTGCTCTTAATCAAGAGCTTAGGATGATTTTCTAGTCTACCAAAGGCAGACATCTTCCAAGTACTTATGGTAATTTGATATTTGAGATGTAGACTTGGGGTCTATGTGGAACTAATTGCTCATATTCCTTATATAATGGAGCTCCAAATATTTGACACTTTATATAATAAATCATGCTACTGTTTGTATTTTATCTCTAATGTTCTATTGCCTTGAAAAATACCATTATATCTCATGTCCTATCTTTGTTTTCTCTTGCACACTATTCCACTGATGCACACTTACAGACTGTATTATCCTAAGAAACTTAGCAATCCATCAACAAATGCAAGAAAGAAGAAGAAAACTGCAAGCTAGCTAACATGGATGTAAACAACTGAGGTTCCAAGTAGTCACAGAAATTGCTCTGGCAAAAGTTTTAGGAGGAAGGAAATGCATTCAGTGCTTGTTAGGTCTCGAGATTAGGGAGGAAAAAACTGAAAGCAAACACAACTGTGTTTGTTTACAAGAAATCTCCACAGGGCACCATAAGTATATTTCACCACCTGCAAATGTATCTCTGTTTTTTACCCAAAGTGAAATCTTCTTCTTACAGGAAAACCGACAGTGTTGAAAGAAGCAAACACTGTTTTAGGACAAATCTGCAAAGTATAGAGATAGAGGCTTAGACCACCAAAATGGTGGTGATGCTGCTTTGCAATATGTTCAGTCTCACTGGATAATTAACAGGACTGTCAAAGAGGGATATATAACCGGAACCCGAGTTATTTAACTTTACAAAGAAAGATATTAAAATAAGTGAATATTAGATTTTCAGGTTGAGACAAAATCTTTCTGTCATATGTAGATGATGTAGCTGAAGAGGAAGAACAGATCAACCATTAGCAAGATTGGTGGTTGAATCATTCGCTCCTTGTGTCAAATTGTCCTGAAGAAAGATTCTGAACTCCATTTAGCAAGATGCTTTGTCTATTAAGATAGAAAATGGAAACTACAATGTATATAATTGATGTAAAGAACTTTATAAAACACTACATTTATGTGTTTCTAATATAACAGAGGTGTAGACTCACCTCCACATTTTGACCTGACAGTGGATTAATACAGTCCTGAAACCCAAACATTACAAATGATCTGTCCTTCTCATAATAATAAACTTAATTTGTGTAGAACTTTTCTTAACATAAGTAAAATGGTAGTGAAACACGATCCACCCTCATTAACTTTAGCTGACTGCAGCTACAGTTTCTGATCTTTACCAGCCATCTTTCAAGTCTACTTGTGGAAAAATTTGGATATTTAAGAAGATGCTGTATAGTTGGGTGGAGTGTTAAACATCCAAGATTTGTGCCTGAATCTGCAGCAACGGGAACAGTGATGTACTGAAATCACAAGAAGTTTAAATAAGCTGTGGTTCTGTAATCATCCATGTTTTTATGTGGACATTATGGATTTTTTTTTTTATATTACTAAGACTGTAGTTGACTGTTTTCACTTATGCACAATATACTTGCCTTCCTCTTAGTGGTTAGAACAAAATCTGAAATTACAGCTTTTGTCTCAGCTTGACATTATAAAGAAAAGTTTTTAACTTGACAATAGCATCATATCTACTCCAGACAATCTGGCATTGCTTTATCTATAAACTTAAAGTTCATAGCCGCCTGTGCTTCAGAGAAAAGTCCTAGTGGGTACCAGGTGCTGAGAACAGCAAGTATGAAAGCTTTCATTAGCTGTGTAAAGTCTGGGTGTCTACTGTATTGATCAAAGATAGAAATCAGTCGAAAATCAATATCAAAATATGCTGATTATTGATTCGCTTGATGGTTCAGCAGGCATTTGAGCTGTCTGGCACATCAGAACGAGTGGAAGGACATGTGCCTGTGCCATCTGTGGTAGCCGCTTCTTCTCTCCTATACTCTTTTATCTCCTACCTGCTCCCCCTGTTAGAAGTGTTCCTTAATCTAGCCTTGCTTGCAACCTGTCTCCGTCTCTTTTTTCCCCCTGCATCTGTCCACATGTCCGTCTGCCAGCCCTACCTCCCGCTCTCACCCTACCCCCCCGTCCTCCGTCACGAGGAGATGAATGGTGCTCTGTCACTTGCCAGGCTCTTCAGAGGGCCGGCGCTCCGTATGAGGAAAGTGCCAGTCATTAGCGGGAGGGGGAGGAGGGAGAGAGGCAGGATGAAAAATGAGTTCATTTACGGGCAAGTCCTGTGAGCTGCGTAACGTCAGCAGCAGCAGCAGCAGCAGCAGCAGCAGCAGCAGCAGCAGCAGCAGCAGCAGCAGCAGCAGCAGCAGCAGCAGCAGCAGCAGCAGCAGCAGCAGCAGCAGCAGCAGCAGCAGCAGCAGCAGCAGCAGCAGCCCCCTTCACCTTCCCTTCCCTACTTCCTCCCATCACTTTCTGTAGGTGCCCAGTTTGGAGGTGTGTGAGTGTGTGCTGGAGGTGGGGGAGGAGGGAGGGGGAGGTAGTGATGGTGGTGCTGGTGGGAGTTACTCAGCAGATTTTCACCCCTTTAAAAAAAAAAAAAAAGGAGGCTGCTGAGTGTCAGAAGAAAGATTAAGGAAGCTAAGTTGGAGCGAGAAGAGTCCGAGCACAGAGGAGACAAGGGGGAGCGTTAGCAGGTGGGGGATTAGATGAAGCCTCATTATTCAGATCGGAGGGCCCGCGATGAATTTTAGCCAAAGATTAACGCCTCTGGTCACAGTTAAGCGCTGCATGAAATCTGAAATGCTAGGTCAAACTGTCTTAATTTGAGGTTCGGTTACGGTTACCAGTTGGAATAGTATACGGTACTCAGTGATACAAAGTGAAAAATATTCATGAATTGTGTTTCAAAGTTGTAAAAAAGTAAAATATATAGTACAGTATTTCTTTAACTGATACAATACTACAGCTGAACAGCTTTGCAGAGTGTGTTTATACATGTACAATAATGGCAGCAACAGGTGCCAGAAAGGCTTTTTTGTGGTATTTTTGTATTTTAGATACATGAAGCAAAACCTACATTTTACTAGATAGTAGAGTACAAGGAAGTAACATGGGTTTAAAAAAGGAGGGAGAAAGGCTATGCATGTGTGACAATGGATTCAACAGGAAATCAGAGAAAGTTTAAAAAAGAAATCTTAACTTTGGTATTTGGTAGTTTATTGTTGTTCAGTGTATCTAGGTACTTAGAGATAGTCTAAATCACTGGATGCAGACTTTGGGTATAAGCCTATCATTACGTTTTCAAAATCCGCTTTGTTGCAGGAAACAACATCCATCTCCAAGCACCAATTTATACACTGAAAATGGCAAGTTTTGCTGAAGATTTGCATTGTGCAATAATTCAAGCATGCTTGGTTCCAACCAAAAAGATTTCCCTTCCACACGATCTTGCAGGGGCACTGGGGCTGCATCCTGGGCTTAGCTCTGCCCAAAAAGACTGTGATTGGTTTAAAGAAATCCAAACAAACCGGAGCTTTTTTCCTCCCAATAGCAGAATGATTATTATCAATGAACAGCGCTTGGGCAACAGGTCTGGTTATGCAAAACTACTCACAGACAACAATCATCACCTAGTACATTTTATATTCATTAACCGTCAATTCTGAAAATACAAACAGAATGTAAAAAATTGCGAATTGGCCAAAACTTAAGGTGTAAAAGTACAAAGCTTAACTAACATACATGGTAAAACATTGTTTAATTAACTAACAAATTTACTTTGTTTTAAGGAATGCAGCTGTCTGCAGCAGCACCCTGTTAATTTGCTCTCTGAAGTGTCTTTCTGGACTCTGGGTCTCCTTTTTTCTCAGTTCTGCATGTAGCTATTTGGACTGGCACTAAATGAAAAATCTGAGGATCACCAAAGTCGCATTCATCCAGTGTGAAACATGAATGCCCGAGCAAGATTTCAGCCATCCATTCAATAGTTGTTGAGATAAGTGATGTACCAACAACTGAAACTGCCAACCCTTGAGCCTTGCAGCAACCATCGGTAAAAACCCACAGTGTGGTAGTTGTGTCAGTGTTACTGGACTTGGTTTCAGCTCAGTGGCAAATTTCACATCTCCAGAGGGCCAATTTAACCAGCATTAAAACATCAGGCTTGTTTTATGTAACAAACTGCAAAGTTACAATATTATATCGTATCTTTAAATAGTCGAATTTACAGTTTAGCTTACAGTTTAGCATCAGACCACCCCCCATATGTTCACCTTGAAAACTGTGCTTTTTATTCCAGCCTAAAAAATGAACAACCCACTGAACAAGCTATTTGTTTTCTGTCTGTAGCACTGGTCAAGGAAATAGGAGTAGTTTGTATGTTCACTATATTCAAATCAATATCTCTGGCTCAGATTAATCAATTATCAGTGCACTGTATTTCTGTGTGCTGCCATATTCTGCTTCATTGTAGACATTAAAGACAGAATTGTACAGAAGTGAGATTTAGCTGTGGCAGCTCTTGAGCTCCACTTCCTTTCCTACTGCACTTTCAGTTAAATTTTGAGGGAAACATACTTACTCCCAAATTGCATTTATGGTATATCACAAATACATTTGTAATCAACATACTTTTGCCAATTCATGACTTCCCTACTGTTTTTCCCTTTTCAGCCAACAAATCATGTATTATATGGGGCGGGACTTTCACCCAGTGAATCCAGAAAAGGGAGAAAAAGCTTTTAATATGTGATTAATGTTGTGAAAGGTTCAGATTAAACCCAAAGTACAATATTTCCTTGGTTTAACCAAGTAGTTTTGGTGCCAAAACGATCCCAAAAACTGAAAGTTTTTAAATGAAACTGTGGAATCTGTGCCTCTATGAAACTTCAAACATTATCTACTACACCATGCTCTTGTCTTTATGAGAGAATGCAGTTTAGTTAAGCATAATTTCTTTTGGAGGCAAGGCAAGCCTTTATAATAGCTATGGATATAAATCACTGTTGCTCCTTGACAGGTGTTGAACAGAAGGGCACTATTTCCTGAAAACGCTCATCATTTCAACATGTCAAGTTTTGGCCAAATTTAAATTGATGCCACTCAATAAAAAACAAGTGCCAAATGTTAATCTGTATAAAATCCAGGGCCTGAAATACGTTTCAGATGGATTGCAGGCCCAATAAAGATTTGATTTGCTTTCCTGCTGTGTTATGTAGACAGTGAAGAAAGAGGTGAAAAGAGAGAAATGAAGGCCCTTTTCAGTAAAGCTGTTGAGGTGAGAACACATTGCAGGTGTTGTGCTTTGTGTGTGGTGGTGCTCCTGCGTAATTTAATTTCATACATCATAAATGCCACTTTGACACTTAGTCAGGCATGTGGTGACATGAAAGCAGAAACCATAAATTAAATCAAAGCCATTTCCTCTTTTCTCTCTGTCCAACTTCCTCCTGATTTACTCTGCTTGGCTGGAGAAGACCGAGGTGTTGGAGCGCCGATTAATGCTGCTCTTTGAGTGTTGAGCGCAGTCACGGTAGTTTGTATTAGTTAGAGCTCACACATATGCCTGTGTGTAGTGAGACAGAGAAAGTGACGGAGACTTAGACAGACAGAAGCTAAAAAAGGGAAACATAGATGAGAACATCCAGTCTTGATCCTGAGGCTTAGAAAATTTCTCAAAAACACTCTTGGTACCAAACTAGCCATGTTCAAGTTTGAATAATACACTTCTCTAGAAAATTCAGTTTTGTTCTCATGTCTTTCCACACTAAGAAAACTCTCATCAAATGTGTATGCAATACAAAGTTTGCAGCGCTGGGACTTGTGGAGAGCACAGTATCTCTTTCTCTGCATTTTCTTTTAGCAGCATCATGCTGCTCTGATACACAAGCCATTGCACTTCAGTAGGCTACACTATTGTGAATGATTGTGAATGCTTCATGTTGCTTGACTAATAGCACTAAGCTTTTTGACAGTGGTCTTAAGTGCATCATAGATCTTCAGTTTATCACCGCTGTGAATTTTTGGCACTCACAAGTCAATACTCCCCCTCTGCAGGAATGGCAAACCTGTGTTTATGAGTGAATTCCCCCCCAGGGCTCTGCCATTATGTGCTGTTGATTCCCTCCAGCACTGTTTAATTTCAGGCTCCAACTGGAAGTACACATTACAAGTTAATGGGTGAGGTCGCTATTGATTTTAAGATAAATAACACACAACAATACAGACCAGCTTTTGATTTTCATTTACCTTTTCATTACTTCATACTCTTTCAAAGTTTCTAGCAGCCTTTCTTGTCAGATTACTTGTCTGCTTGGTCCTCTTTGCAAATGTTCTCTGTTTTTTTTCACAGGTTACAATTCATCTTCTCTATTTCATAGTTTCTCTGTATGCTTATTTCACAGGAGTATCAGTGAAATGGACCCGCTGTGAAGAAAATTTGCCCCAAAGCATTGAGGCCACACATGCGTCCTGGCTGGTGCAGCTGCGTCTCAACTCGCGCTGCTGGCTGCTCCCTGCCTGTACCCAGTGGTCTGTCAGGCGGCGAAGCAGGGGAAACGGTGGGATAAATGATTATTTATGATCTGCCACCTCCCATCCTCTCAGCTATCCCCAGGCCCCGTTCATTACTGCTGCAGGCTGCCACTGTGTGGGAGAACACATGTGCACGCATACACATGCACACAAATGCTAAGCAGCGTCTGCACACAAGGACTCTTGGATACTGTGTTCAAGCAAACAAACACACAAACACACACCGTCCCCCCACCCCCCACCCACCCACCCACACACACACACGTCATTCTTCCAGTTAAAAGCAGCATATCTCATGTGCAGTCTGCCATCGTGTCATTTGCACAATAATGCACAGCAGAACTGGAAACTCAACTTGCCAAACTTTCTCTGAGCAAACTGTCCATTGAGAAGCAAAGACATCATCCCATCCCATACAGTGCTTTGAAAATCAGATCCTCGCTTCTCATGTTCCCTGTTTGGCATTAAGTGGCACATGGCTGACGAGTCTCTGCGGTGTTAGTCTCTCTCTCCATGCATCATGTTTTTCATTGTGCAAGACTTCCAGCAGCTGGACCTCATAAATCCTGGGAAAACCCAGCAAGCTCAAGGTATCTTAAATAATTGATCAGACTGAGTATGGAGTCTGGCAGCCAGCTTGCCTAAACTACAAGGAAATCACAATAAGACAGAGAACACTATATGTCCATGTTTGCTTGTGTGTTTGTGATTGTGTAGATGCATGATCTTTAGTTTGTTCTTTGTGAGGCTTTTCCACAAAAATCAATAGCGTAGGTGTTTTTTTTCTTTTGCAATAGAGATTTTAAAGTGACATCTACGTATAAAAATACATAGAAATTAAAGGAACTACCTTTTTCTCTGCACACTCAAGCAGCACACACACAGGCTCCTCTGTACAGTGATCTTCACGGAAAACGAGTGAAATCGAGGCAGTCCCAGAGAGGAGCTTTGACGTGTCAGTGTATTAGGCTGAGAGACCTGCAGAACACAGGCTATTTCATGTTTTAAAAGCTCCATGTGACGTCTTGTCTATAAAGAAGAGAGTTAGGGTGTGCTTTAAATGGAATATACATCACATACATCAAGAACTGGTTAAGAGAATGTATATATAAGTCCCAGGGCTAATGTGATTTGTTACAGCAAGTCCATTTAGCTGAAAATACATTGTTGCACACGGGACACTGTAATTGTCCACTAGGCATCGGAGGCCATAGTTGGTAGAGTCTATAGGAGGAACCCTACCATGATAACTCACATTAACTGTCCACAGCTGACCATTTAACTGGGGAAGAGAGGGCAGAGTCTTGGAGCATGGTGTGTACAGATGATGAATCAATATATCGGATGATAATATATGAAGGGGGAGGAGACGTGTGCAAAATAGCGCTCCATTAGGGGACCATCAGCGGGGATTTTCCCAGGGAGGAGAAACTGGGCAACATCCATCAAGACTGTCAGATGGATTGGTGCTCCATATATAAGCCCCCTGACCCAACGACTGCCTCTTTATTGCTCCTCAGAGTAAAGCTCCTCGGGTGTTTTGGTGATCGACAAAGTTAATTTGAACTGATGTGGTTTGGGATTATTAGTAGACGTTTTCAAATAGCTTTCATATAACAGCTCTTGTAAAACATGTGCCAAAGGCCTCTAATGCTTGGTCATTATAGAAAGCACCACAGAAAAACAATATGTATATCCACCTGAAAATAAGGTATACTGGTTTTCTTGTTGCTGCTCAGCATCCTGAAAAATTCTTCTTACAAAGGAATATCCTGCACTTCAAACCCTCACCTCCAATCCTAGTGTTAGAAAATGGCTCTTTGTTGAAGCACAAATAGCTTTGGCAAAGACCCTCCATGCAAGTGCTCTCTAGTGGCTGTAATTATGACTCTTGTCTGGTGGTAAAGGAGGAAGTAGCACAATTCCACAGAGGGAGGAGGTAGATGGATGGGCCAACAAAGCACCAGAGTTTGACATGAAAGTCTTCTGTTTTTATCCTGAATTTTCTAACCGTAACTTTGTCTGTATTACTTGCCCCAAAACCACAAACCTTCATGCAGTAGTAATTTGAATTCAAACTATATTTTCCTAACTTTAATCAAGTCACTGTTGTGCTGAGATGTATCCAAACTTTAACCAGAATAGTGTAAGATCAGAAGCGACCCAGTTAATTATAAGGAATGCATTTGTACCATCCATTTCAGTCCTGCAATTGACTTCTGTGGAATAGTTTTTTCTTCAACAGAGCAGGATTTTATCAAATTGGATGGTATGACACAGTTAATATGATAGCTTCCACTCTGGATCCCATTTCACTCCACAACCAGTAGTGTCAAGACAATTTGCATTTGGTGAATAGCATAAATTTGCATGTTAAAGTTCACCAAAGTTGAACTCCATGTGAGTGCCCCTCATTAATTTTTAAGGATCCAAGGCTAGTGGATTGTGGATTCTGGTAATGAACTGTTTTTGGTACAAAATGTAGCCGGTGTAATTACTCGTGTGCTCGTCTTTCAGACCTTCACACACTTCAGTTGTATAGCTGATGTTCCCTCAAAGTGATGCCATAAGAAAGCCGACATAATTGCCCAGTTATGATATGCCTTTGAACTCCTCCTGCCTGTTGAGAACACCTGGCAGTGAGTGATACAGTAAAGCAATAGGCTGCGGGAGAAAAGCCTCACTGTCACCTTTTCTTGTTTATATCCTCTTTCCCTACCAGGACGACCCATCAATAATTACACGCAAACTCCCTCTGGCTTAAAATCTTTTTAGCTCTCTCCTTCCCCTCTCACTTTCTGTCTCTCCTTTGATTTTCTCTCCTCTGCATGTCAACACAGTCAGGTCCCTTGGCACCGACAGAGCTATCCGCTGTCGCATCCTCCCTCCCTCTGCCCTGTCCCATTACAATGACAATAACAGATAAGAATATTTATTATGTTGGCTCACCACTCCCCGTTCCTCCAAACATCTCTCAGGGGAGCGGCTCCTCACTATCACCCTCAAAAGCCTCATTCAGTTAACAGAAGAAAAAAAAAACACACACATCCACCCCTGGCCTTGATGCTTTCCTTTATCAGTCCAATGAAAGAAGAGCCAGAGCATGAAGGCGTCTCATCTCCTCTGTTCCTTTTCTTCTCTCTCAGCTCTCCCTCCCCACTTTTAATTTTCATCTCTCTTTTCCTACTCATTTCAGAAAAAAAGGGGGAAGGAAAAGAAGGAGGGAGGGAGGGTGAGCAAATGAGAGTAGGACGCTGGCTTGTGATAACTGCCATGCAGAATGGACATCTCCCTTGTTTATTGGCTTTTGAAATTCAATCCATTGTCTGGGACGGGAAGTGATAAAGGGAGTGGAAATACAGACGCTCTTATCATGCCAGCTCAGTGAAAGGAACTTTTTTTTCCCTCCTCCAGATGCCTCCGTTTGTTGTGGGGTACGTTTGTTGTGCGCGCATCGCCACATCCGAATAATGGTGTCTGAAAAATGCATTCATTCAGCTGATTATTTGGACCCGGCTATGCCACTTACTATTGTGCCATATCGTTGTGTGTAGTCATCACATTTAGTGGAGGCACACAATTGAGAGTGGTCACACTTGTCTCATAGGCTTTTCCCTGGAAGTGTCATATTTAAAGGTTGAAAATGCTCTTGTTCCCTAGATATAGAGTATGTACAACAGTCTGCGAGTATTGTGGCCATTTTGTTGACCACGTTGCCCTTTCAGCTCCTTTATAGTGCCTGATTAGACATCTGAATCATCATGTTAGGGACGTGAAAGCAGACTTTTATTCTGAGCTGCATCAGTTTGGATGTTACCTTCAACACACAGCACATTTTGATTAGGGCACTTAGATATCAGATGGACACTGGATCTCTGTTTCGGACTAATTAAAGTTTTATCAACACCCGAGCCGTTATATCTGAAGCACAGAGCAGAAATTAACAATATCATCTGGCGTGAAATATAATACATCTGTATAGCTAGTACAGCACTAATTTAAAAGTGAAAACTAGAACAAAGAGCAAATAAAGGTGTAGCTATTCAGCTACACTGGAATAAGATGCAACTGCTGCTTGAATCAATATATGCTGTATATTGCTTTTTATAATGTAGTGATGTACTTTTGTGTTAGTATTATCAGCCTTTCCTATACACAGAGAAACTTCTTTGTACTCATTTGCTCTAAATAAAAATGCAGATGTGCTACTATTTTACTTCCTTTTTAGTAAAATTTCACACAAGTGAAAAAACTCACTGCCAACAGTCTCTGATGACTGTCTTTACCTTGTATGTTACCAATGGGGAGGTAGCTGAACTAGCCTTTTACTCACAAGTTAAGGTCAATTCATGGTTTCTGCATGAGTGATGTAGATTTTAAAACCAGATGTGGTTCTATTCAAACAAAATACAGATTGGTGCATTACCTCTCATATCGAACACAGAAAAACATGCAGGGGTGTTTCTGAAAGGCTGTCTGTGACTCTGCTTTCTGTACAGGATATAGCAGCTAGTTACAGATTGTGCAGTATCACTGTTATTATTCCTGAGGAATGCCCAGCACAGGACTTCTGGAGAATTCTGAACTTCATTCGCGTGATAGAAAGCGTTGACAAATCAAAGCTTTTAATGATGAATAAAGGGGTGGATAGCAAAGAGTTCCTAAAATGTATTTGTTTAAAGCACCATTTGTGTAGTGGGTGTGCTTACACTGCAGAGGGGTCTTGGGACTTGGGTGGATGATGAAGTCTATGTCACGCTTACACCTGCAGACCCTCGTAGACACATGAATGTGCGAGGAACAAACTGTACTTTAATCTGCTAGCATGTTTACTGCTGCTCTAGGAAGCAGATGTGCTCAGCCTGTCAGGTCTGCTCAGGGTCCTGCATCTGCAGATGACATGAGACGCAATGACAGGCTGTATGTTGGATAACGTACACATGCAGTGTGTTCTGTACTGTTGTATTGTTTTGTTTTTGTAGAGAAAGAGAGCTACAGCAAATAAAATTTAAATGCTAAACTTTACGTCTGAGCAGAGTATAAGTTCAGTATACATATACATATATCGATCTTTGAAATCATATTTTTGATTCTGTGCGGTTCAAAGGACATGGCTCCATTATTTTTTAAAACATCTTAAATTACTGTTTCTCTGTATGACACAAAAAGAATCCAGTGAGGGAAAGACACAGCAAATGTGTAGCACAGTTTGTATACAGTATCCTAATGTTCTTTAGCTAACAATCCACATTCGTTTCTAATCTTAGTTCAGTTGAGGTGTCTTTACTTAACACCAGCTGGCTTTGCCGGCAAACCTAAATAGTAGCTACTGCCACTGGACATACGTCCGGCTCTGTGGATACGTGTGATTTCCTCTAATGGCCTTCGCCTCAGGTGGTAAACAACCGCGAAACCCGCTAGAGGGCACATCATCTGTAAAGGCAGGACCCTGAGCAGATATGGCAGGCTGAGCACATCTGGGACCCACAGCGGCCGACCACCACCAGCTGTGAGAGCTACGATTAGGATGTTACCTAACAAAAGATATTATTAGATGTGACTGTGTTTTACCTTTAAGAAAGTTACCTACTGCAATGAACACATTTCAGTAGGTAATGTTTCCTAAAAAAAATAATATGTTTGTTGTCTGTTACAATGGCATTGTGATGTTTCTTCTTCTTTACTGGTTATTTATCTGACACAGGCCCAAAGAATCCGTGGAAAAATCCAATGGTAATATAACTTTAATACAGAAAATAGATGGCATTGAATGGGTTCTTTGATGTGATTTTCAGTATTATTGACAAGACAATTTATTTGCAACACGATTCGTCATGGTTGTAACAGCCTACATACATATTTTGTGAGGAGTTTGGCTTCAGTTATTATTCAAAGTATTAGCCAACTTTTTCATCTGTCTTTTGGAAAGTTTTACTCAATTGTCAAGGATAGTTACGAGGCTATTCTTTACTTTTTACACCCATCTACAGTACAACTGGGCAAACTAGCGAGACTGTCAAAAAAGAGTCTGTTGATGGCCTCAGCTGTAACCATCAGCCACATCATTCTGGCATTGCACAGTCTGTCAACAGTCCGTCCTTCACCTGCAGCCAGCAATAAAATGGTCTTCATCCAGTTGTTCCAGACAGAAGGACAGCGAGACATTAATAAAGAGTGGACTGTTTGAGAGGTGAATTTAAATTGACTGATTTGAACTTTTTTCCATCGAAGAAACTACAAAAAAGACGTCCTCAGGTCAGCAATTTATGCATAACTGTTTAATATAGTGTCGGATTTATCATTGTGACCTCAAAATTCCTTCGTGCAACCAAAGACAAACCTACAGTTAAGTTAAATCACATTGCATTGAGAAAGGTCTGACTTTAGAAGGAGTGATTTTTTATTAGTGTTGATTTGATGCCCGTCTGCAGCACCGTAAAATATATCTATAAGGTTATATAACTGAGTTAGTCTGGGCAATTAATATTTAACTGTTCACCTGTGGGGATTAGTAACAAAGGAACAATACACAATATATTATTCATGAATACTTTTAAATAGACAGCCTAAGACGGGTGTATGTGTGTTATGAGAGCCACAGCATTCAGTTTGAACTACAAAGAGGGAAAAAGCAAAAGGACAGTCACTAACAGTGCTCCAAACTGTTTAAATCAAATGGGATTTGAAGTATTACCAAAGGCTTAGCTTTATTACCCAGCAGCCTTCAGAGGCTCCTTTAGTAGACAGCACTGAAGTCGTGTTTTTCCTTCCCAGTGGCTTTATTCCCACAGAAGGGAAGTTTGTTAATGTTTAGAACTGATTTATAATTTAACATTTTGTCTGTGTCTTGGCTTGGCACCTACAGATCCCCAGAAAGCCGCTGATGAACCACAGCGGGCAAAGTCATTCTTATGTGTCATGACTAAATTCCCGTGCAGGTCAAAACAGTGGAGAGAACGAAAGAGTAAGCCTTGTTTATTCCTTGCCTCCTCCTCCTGTTTGGATGAATGACCTCAAACAATGAAATATTTTCACAAAAATGTCTTTTCAGGGGCCACCGTAGATGAAGTGATGTGACAAAAGAAAAGCGTATCAGCATTCAACCTGTCTCTACAGCACTGGTTACCTGCTATTCCTTCCCCGTCTGCTATGGGGCTCTGTCGCACAGGAAATCACACTCTGCTTTCTCTCTCTCCCTTTCACCTTCTCTTCCTCGCACCATTCCTCTCTCTTCTCCACTCCCCATTTCCTTTGTCATCCATCCCTCTGATCAGGCAGACTTTCAGCCTCTTTTTCCCCTCATGCAGATCCTTGACATGTCACACTTAACATTGCTCAAAGATCAGGCCGACTGGACATCAGACTGTGAAATAAATGTGACAGCAGTAATAGGAAATATTTTCAAGCATCTAAAAATTGTGTTTTTCAGATGCTTTCACCGCTGAAAATGAATTATAGTATACGAGTGCTGTGATGAGGCGATAATCTTGAATAATAATCTTCATAATGGCCCCTTTTTCAAATGACACCAAGCAGCCAAACACAGTATACAATAGTGTTGATGAGGTTTTTAATTGGATGGTTAAGAGGAGATTTGTACCAAAATCCCTTGACGCCCTTCATGGACACAAGGTGTTGTGTCACGGTACTACAGAAAATGGTACAGTGTTAAGAAGACTTAAGTATTAATTACCCTATTAACTACATAGGATTCACTGTCTATATCGGGTCAGCCTCTTGTGTTGAAGCGGCCTGTGGAATTAACAGAGGGCTGCATTAATCCCCTCTTATTTTCCACATCAGCACTGGTGCATCTGAAAAACATGGTCCATTCAGGCGTTAATTACATAAAGTTCAACGATGTGTATGTGTGTGTTTGTGTGTGTGTGTGTGTGGTGAAGGCCATTTGTTTTCTAGACGACATCAGCGGTGAAACACATTAATCAATTAGTCTTAGGTGATAAACACAAGAAGCGCACCGTCACGTTTCACATGGGATTCCCAGGTTTCAAGGTTGCTGCTGTCCACTGACAAGCACAGGCTGCATTTACACACAGACACACACACACACTGTAGTGTACACACACAGACGCACACACGCAGATCTAATTAAAACCATTGTTGTGAATAGATCTGATTCTATTTCAGTGTGGTTAACAGTCCTTCATGGATAAGTAATGAGCTGGTGCCGACAGAGGGAGAGCACTTCAACCCTTAAACTCTCCAGCTCTGCTGCTGGACTGCAGCAAGACTCCTTCAGGGGTTTCTATGGTGATAGCTACTGTATTTGGCAGCAGCATGAGTGTAAATGTAATGAAGTGAAAGACTTTCAAACAGGCAGTTGTGTGATAAGTTAGTGTTACATTCATGATTTATGTGACAAAGTAGAATTTAAATGTGAAAAATACTGTAAAACATTACTTTGGTTGTCGTCTGTATTACCCCATACACAGTATACAGTATTAACAGAAGCAGATTTTTCTAGTCAAGAAATGCTGTAGGTTTTCAAAACAGCTGAAAAGCAGATCTTTTTGGATGAACGTGCTCCTACTTTTGCATAAAGATGAAGGAAGCACAGCAGTACCATTTAGCAATCCGGGTTAATTATAGTATTTAGTATAGATGAAAAAATCTGCCAATTTCTGAGGTATGATCACCTACCATTGAATGTATACAAAATGTTGTTTAATTAGTGCAGTAGTAAAGTAAGTATCAGGAAACAACTACAGAAATTCTGGAACTAATGTAATGAGAAAATATATTAATATAATAATATTTACAATATTTACATTACAGCTTTACAAACATGGAAAATTACTTGTACATGTAAAAGATACGTACCAGTTCAGTGTTCGTGTTTGGTGAATGTGTTGGTTTTAGTTGTCAAAATCCTGAATGCAGCATTATGAATTAGTTGTGATTGTAAAAGAATATATTGGTGCTTAAGCAGTGTAAAAGTGGTCAGACTTTGGAAAAAAAGAGATATTTTTAGGACCTTAAAATGGCATATAAAATTTACTGCCATCTGTAATTTGTGTTTTTCTCTTTGCACAGTCGAATACTGATCGCAACTTTTGTCCTCCTACAAGTGAAATCTTTATTTAATTAATCAGCAATTTGTTAGATGCACCATGTATTTTGTTCAGTATTTACAACCTAAGTTGCTATTAAATGATGTATCGCTGAAAAGTTAACTTTGTTCAGTGTTTCATACCCATAATTCATATCTCTGTGAATAACGGTCAACACTCAATGTTTGGTTTGGAACTTGATTACATGAGTTCTGGCTGGATTTAACATTAAAGGCCCCGCATATCCTTACAAGTGTTTTCAATTATCTCGGATGATTAGACCTCCAATCATGTGGAAGTTGGGTGGAGCTGGGTGCTGGTACATGTGTGATCTCACCAAAGTGCGACGCTAATAAGCACTAATAAGCTTTTTTCACAGGAGACATTTTGACGTGTCACAGAATGAATGACTGCACAGTTGAAAATAATAAAATTAATGGAGGCTGAATTCTTTTTAGCTGCTTCAGTTAGTGTCCTGGTATTGTGCTCTCTGGCTCACTGTCACACTGCCATGGCTTACTGGGACACTGCAAAAGAACAGAGCAGTTGTTAATGTTTTTAGTACCAACTGTGCTTTTTACACTGTGACAGGTTATAAAGTCTGTGGCAAAAAAAAAGGCCTGTAACTGTGCAGTTTGTCCCATCGGTAGCAGCAGCAACAAAACCAAGAGAAGGGTGAGGGAGATGGCAATCAAGCTCAGTTTGTTAGTCATCGCAGTCCTGAGACAAGATTTGATCAGGTAATATGAGTGAAAACACAATTCTGAATGCACAATATGGGCAGTGGTACGGCAATGATATACATGTGACAGTGGTGTCTAAACTGATCCTCGATGCTTGAGAATGTGCACTTTTTAAAAAAATTATTGTGTGTGTCGGTCAGAAGAAAGGATGATAGGACTGCAGAACCGATACAATGAGAAAGGAAAGCAGGAGAGTGAGTGAGTGTGTCCCATTAGGGAGGAAGAGAATTTTTGTTCTTGGTCTCAGCGGCCCCGGGGATGGACCCTGCCTCGACTGATTGGAGTGAATTCTGTGCCGAGCCATCGACAGCAGAGCCATTGGAAAATAGGAAAATAAAACAGGACAATCTCCTCCCGTCTGTCTGTCTGTCTGTTAGTGGAGATAAAAAGTGTGTGACTTGGGCTGTGTGTGTGCAGTGCCTCTTCTTTTAACATATTTTCCTCTCTGTGCCTGTTGGAGCAGCGGGGCCACTTTGATCAGAGTGTTATCTGCACTGCTGCGGCCTAATCCGTGTATTTGCTCCGAGTCTTAGCTGGATCACCGCGCTCAAATCAAAGCACTACAGAGTCAGACCGGGAGAGGACGGAGACATGCGGGAACACACACCTTCCAACACTCGTAGTCATACTGTATGCACACACAGTCTCAAACACACTTTAAAAAAAATCCACAAACCACCTCACGGTCATGCGACTGTATATTAACAACCGAATGTGAGATCAAAGTCATAAGAACATCTATGTAACACAACAAAACAAGAAAATCACACTCACTGAATTGAAGTTCCTTTATAAATAAAAGTCTTACTTTCTGCCTCGCGTTTCTTTGAAGAGTAACAAAGAATTAAGCTTTAACTGCTTAAATAATTTCCTTGTAACACCTCTGAAACTGTTGTTTACCACAGTGATGTTCAAAATGAGGCTGTATCAAGAGAAGCTTTGAAAAAAAATTGTTTTGTCTATCTCCGATTACTAAGTACTGCTAATTACAATACAACTGCCTACGCAACATTATAAGACAATCAAAAGATGATTTTGTGTAGCTCCTCACACTTAACAGTTCTCAGTAATTTCTATGACTTGCATCCGAATGGCACTCAAGTCATTAAACCATCTCCCACCAAAGAGTCCTGTGGATAATTTTCTGAGGAAATAGCAAAATAGCCAAATATCTAGAGCCGTATGAGGTTTTAATGATAATTTTTTTGCAAAACTCCAGTTGTGCCCATTTGAACACTTTTAACCATTTGACTGTTTACTATTTCACAGTTGGCATTTCACTCATTCTCCGCAGTGTGCCTTAACCTTTTCATAAAAAGAAACAAATGGAAATCAAGGGTACTGCTTTTCTGAATGAAAAGTTAACAAAAGAGCGATGACTAAAACAAACTCATTTAGCAAATAGCCTAAATGCAGTAAACGTGTAGCAGCTCAGACTATTATATCAAACACTGACTGCAAAATCATTGCTGGAATGCCCTCTATTTAGTAGATAATCCCGTATCCTTCTGTGTGACCTCCCAAAGGAGGCAATACACACAGGGAGATAGAAAAACAAAGCATAGAGGGAGAAAACAGAGCTAGTGAGATAATGAAATAACTTATGGAGATGTGCCTCCCTTTTGGAGAGAATGAGCGAGGGACTGAGAGAGGTATATAAGGAGAGAGGTAATTGCTCTGGGTTCATAGTACCTTGACTTCAGGTCAGATTGGGGGCAGGGGATGTTTTATAAGATCTCCTCCTGTTGGACACCGGTTAGTGGAAATGAAGACAAGATGGAGGCCGTTATCTCCAGGATACACGGGTGGAGTGAGGGATTTTCTGCTTTAGTTAAATATTCAATTTGGGTCCTAGCCTTGATCTAATTACTAGTTAGATCTCCAGCTGGTCCACTCAAAGTTCTCGGAGTCTGTGCATTAAAAAGTAACTTCTCATCTTTCTCCATCTGGTTTGTAGTGATACACTATGAGGTTTTGCAACTGCACAATAACCACTAACTACAAGGCTTTACAAAGAAAGGTGAGAGGATCAAATCTACACTGTCGGTGACCACTTGCACTTACTTGCAAAATTTCTGTCCACAAACTATCACATGGCAAAATATAGCAGAAAGTACAAGCGATCCATTTTCCTGTTACTTCATGACTACACCATTGCAGATAAATACTTCAAACTACAGTAAATGCTTTCAAAAATCCCTCGGATCTCTTGCTGCTGTGGACAAATTCTAGTCAATTCTGCACTTTTCTTACTATCAAGGTACATTAAAAAAACACAAGCAGCAATGTGTTACTTTGGCAATGTTGTCAGTTATCAGTTCTGTCCAACCTCAAACTCTATCTGCGCCTCAAGCACAAGATAATTTATTTAAGATGATGATGGAATCTTTAAAAAACGCTTGCAAATACGTAATTCATTTCTTTCAAAAAGCTCTAAAATCTCCAAAAACAACTGGGCACTATAGTTTTTAACAGACAGGAGAAATTTCTGCATTTGTTGGAGACTACTTACAGCACATTTCATACTATTTACGGCATCAGTATGGAGATTCACTGCAAATAAACTTCAGTGTCTGTGTTCATCATAATGAAAGAGCGTATCTCATGAGTAATACAAAAAGATACAAAAAAATAAAATAAGGTTCGTACATGATAATAGTTAACAGAAAATAATACAAAATGGTGTTAGGAAAGATCAGTTCAAAACAGGGCTCTCTGTTGAAGGTACAGTGTTTGATGTTCCCTCCATTCTATACTGCTCTCCTTCACTTTAATCTCTTCTGCAGACAGACACGAGTCAAACTTCACAGGATCACAAGTGCTCTTAAGTTTAATCGATTCTACTTTCAACATTTGGCAAATGCAGTTTTTTTTTCCAGCATCCAGACAGTCATACAATTAATTTAAAATGAATACAGTGATTATACTGACAGTAATTCTAGTCCCACCTGTTGATGAAAATCCCAAGCGCTTCCTGTGGATGATGAGAGCAGCGCTGAAGCAAACTTTGATGCTGAGCTTTCTGATCCCTGGGAGACTTCCATGTTAATAAATGAGATCCCCTACAAAGCAATACTGCTTTAACCCTATGTATTATGTATGAGGCAAAGGAGAACGGCACTAAAAAGGAGGAATCATCTAGGCACACATAAGTGCCAGAATCCAATCTCAGCTCCATTAGTGCAGGACAAATCCTATACAGTGAGAAGGGGTCTCCATATGTTTCCATGAAGGAGCTCAAGAAGCCATTATGGAAATGAAAGGGGACAAATCACATGTCACAGATCACTGGGTAAAGCAGGAACAAAATCATGGTGCAGTATACTTTGGACCGGTAGGCTCAACAAAAGAAAGCTGAAACCTGCATAGTCCCTCTGCAGACTTCTAATAAACTCTCACAGCGAGGAGGACAGCCGGAGAATTCTATTAGTTAACATTTGTGTCATCTTGTATCTACAAATGATGCCATTTTGTTGTTGTGCAGATCACAGATTACACCTCCTTCCTTGCTTTTTCATAGCGCTGGCATCTTCCACATGACATACTATAGTTAAGCAGCACAGCATCTTATTTGATCACGTGTCAACACATTATCGCTATCTCTCCATCTGAGCAGAGCACAGAACTCATTCTGAGTACGCTTGGAGTCACAACTACTGCAGAAGGTTATAGTGGAAGACAATTTGTCTGTGTTTTCCAATGAGTTAGCATCCCCTCTGAGCGTATGCTCCATCACTGTAGATACAGATCCTTACAAACAATCTCCCAAATGCTAATTGAGGTAATTAAAGCCGCAGCATCCAGAGGAAACAGGTGCAGGTGGTAGGCATTATTCATGTCCCCTTGCCCTTGGAGGTAACCCTCTCAATCTAGTGAGGTAAACAAGACAGACAAGGGTGCAGTTTTCACTGTTTTCTTTGTTAAGGTGAGCACACAAGAAGCTATATTTCCCACTGGTGTTAGAGTGTCATTGCTAGTGTGTATGACAACAACAGATAAGTAATCTTTCCTCCTCAATGCCAATATCTTTTCAAAGACACACAAACATTTTCCTTGAGCTGTATGTGCAGCAACTTTGTTATGATTTATACAGACTTCCTGAAAAGAATACAGGTAGGTAGGTACCATGAGCCTCTAAATATGGCTAAGCCAGTAGTGCCAAGCACATTCAGTTCCCAAGGAAACACGATCCTGCAACTAATAAATGACAAGTTGCTCTTTTAAGAGTCAGTTTTTTTCTTAAAAAGAGTTGGGAGTGGTATTTTTTTTCTAGCCATCATTATCCATCCCCCCTCCTCCCTCAGCAATGTCCTTCAGTTTGTCAAGACTTTTTTTTTCTGCTTTAGAAAAATGCAAATGCCCTCAGCCTAAATGCCAGTTAGGTAGTCATGGCGGTGGGGGTCTGACATCATTACACAGGCCTTGCTTATATTAGACAGTGATTAGATTAATACTCATTAGAGAATATTTGTGTCTGCACCCTTTCTGTCCCCCCCAGTCAACCAGGCAACAGGAACCATGGCAATTAAAAATGGGAAACTGTCATCCTCCATCACCCCACCGATAAGTTGGCCATTGAAAAAAAACCCACACACATACACACTCTGCTTGATAACATGAGCAGGAGAATAGAAACAAATTCTCTGATCAAACAACTATTAGATTATGTATAAACCCACTGACTAAAACCAACATTTATTTCCTAGCACCACTTTTGCATCTCTGCAAAAGAAAACAACAAAAACAACCAAAAAAAACATGTGGGCCCAAAAAAAAGATGATATTGCACCATTATGAGAAATTGCTACATGACCTACAAGAGTCTAGACTCCTGAATAATTGTAATAATCATGCCTGCTACAATTTCATCAGCCTGGTGTTGTCGGCAGTAATAGAGAATTTAGTGAGCATTTATTGCCTTTCTACACCAGCTTCTCCATGCAAAGATTTTATTTCTTTGGCATGAAGAAGCCTTTCATTTTTGCATTCACATCCTTTTCCCAAATCCATACTGCTTTAATTTCGGCTATGATGTAAAAATGGAAGCTAATTTAAATTTTGTCACAGTTCCCTTTTGCTTTTGGGTGTTTTTTTTGGGTTGGATTTCCATGGTGAAATGCCAAGCAAAAAAAATGAGATACACAGCATTAAAATAAACAGTTTTGTTCAGATGAAATCTTTGTGTTGAGCAGCTTGTGAACTAGTGTGACTGTAACCTGCATGTCAAGTTTACTGCACCCTGAATATGTAAACTGATCATGAGACTATGTATGCTCTTTATGTGCATTTGATCCTCATTATGTCCTGTTTTTCCATCTCTAATATGTGAAAAATAATGATCTTGATGACCGCAGCATAATTGGGACTTGGAAGTCACCACTGCCTCTACTATACCATTTCTAACTCTATCATTATAAGTGAATAAATTCATGCCTCTTTTGAATCGTTTTAGCCTGCGTTTGGTGCTCTATTAGCTATGGGTTATGATCATTAGGATAAAAGGAGGCTACTTTAACATGCCTGTGTTCGGAGTGTTTGGCCTTGGGGGACGGACTTCAGAGAATTGGCCTCACTCAGAGACTAAGGAAGAGGGAAAGTGCTCGGTCTGAGGCGACCTTAATTATGTCTGTCGTAAAGCTTCTCTTTCCTTTTGCTGTGGAGGAAACCAAACTCTGATCTCATCTATGTGGAAAAAGGTTCCTCAGATGTGTGTCATGAGATGGCTGCTGGCTGCTACTTTCCATGAATCAGCCAGTCGCTGCCCGTCTCCCAGACTGTCTGTCACTCTCCCCCCTCTGTCTAATTATCCGAGGTACCAGCATCTCTGCTGTGCATTCCCCTCTGTTTTCCATGCTGCCTTCCTTCTCCTCACACCCTCCCTCCTCTGCAAAACTTCTGAAACATCCAAAATAAGGAAAGCAGTCAAGGTTCCTAGGGTGTGAAGGGGGATCTTCTGAGATCTGGGACAAAGCGGACACATTAGTTTGTCACTTGTGATGTTGATGTTCAAACATTCCGGAGTTTTCAATGTTTAAAATGGGGAGCAGACTTGGTCAGTTCCCTCCTCTTGTATCCAAATTGATACTGTGAAGATGAGTCGAGCTAAAGGTCAACATGCTAACATGCTCCCAATGAAAATGCTAACATGCTGCTGTTAAGTAGTAGTGTGTTGCCCATGTTCACCCCCCTGGTTTAATGTTTCTGCATGGCAAGAAATTTAGAACATATGATTTAGAATGATATGTAAGAATGTCATTAGTTTAGCAGCTATTGAAAATTGGTCAGATTGAAATTTTAACCCAATGATGACTCTGGGTGGAAACTCACAGGGTTCACAAACCTGAAAGGAGCTTGACTGTAAAAGAAAGTGTCAATCTGATGGTAGTCTTGTTTGGCCAGCTTAACCTGTAGTACATAATGGTCTGGCGGCACCTTATTATCAATCTGCCAGGAGAAAAAAAAATAGCTTGTTTGTATTTCTTTAAGGCAATCACAGGCATTGTGGGTGGAGCTAAACAAAGGATGCAGCTTTCGTGTTTTCTCAAAACAGTGATGGATGGAACTGTTGTCGAACACTTGCATGCAGGACGGCAAGAACTGTCAATAAAATAGATAATCTGCCGTAATGCACAATCCAAATCCATGGCAAAACTGGACATTTTCATTGTGGAATGTTGCTCTCTGGAGGTTGTCGATGCTATTTCCCATAGTGACGGGGATTTTGAAAATGGTAGTACGCAGATAGCGAAAGGAGAGGAGAAAGCTGGCTGGCCAGACCAGCCAATGGCAGACTTATACCAGCGTTTTACATCCATTGAGTCAGACTAATATGATGATAGCGTGGGGGAGAGTCAAGGGATCACCAAAGGATTATTCCTTAGAGAAATGGCTTTTGGCGTTTATCAAAGGTTGTTGTGCAGTCATTTGGTGTAACAGCTTAGTTTATTAGTATACTGAAGTTTTTATTGTTGTTATATGGTGAAGTGCTGTCATTAGTGCCTCTTGGATCAATATGCTCTTAACACAATGCCCATATTCACCTGAGAGCAGGACTTTTTAACAGAGGTGTTATTGAAGCAGTAACAGCCAAAAAGACACTTAAGACCAACTGCATGCCTTTTTGCAAATCCTAACGGGAAAATGCTCAACATGAGGTGGGATTTACACAAACATACTGTAGACTCAGGTATCTGTCATGTGATTTTGAGACTGAGCGGCTTGGGTGTTTTATCAAAGCTTTGTTTCTCCCTCTTCATTTGTTGTTGACTTAAGGTAGTGGTTCGCTCTTTCCAAGAGTGAATTAGGTTGAAAGTCAAAGAGGCTCAGGTTGTCGTCGATAGTCATTAGAGCTGGCCACTGGCCTTGGGTTAAGACCTGTCCTACTCCACTGTCAGGCTTGATACCATGTGGACACATGTCCACATCACTATTTCTGCAGCTCAAAATTGTCACAGCTTTTGGTTAAAAACAATAACAACAACACAAATATCAAATAACACGCCTGTTTGCTGACAAGCATATTGTAAGTATTTCTTACTTTACTTCATCTGTAGCATTTATGCATTGATGAGTCTCTTGCTCTTGTACAGATAATATAGTCAAAAGCTAGTGTATCATTGAGCAAAAAAACAAAACAAAAAACAAACCCAAATAGCACATTTTTAGCCATTCTGCTGTCAGAGCTCTTGGGCTGGCAATTTTGATTTGTCCACCAGTCACTTAATCTACAACTTTGGTTCAGATGAAATCATCTTTAAACAATTATTGGATGCATTTCCACAGAGGTTGGTGTAAAGATTTGTGTTTCAGTCACAACAGTAATTGTAAAATTAATCAAAAAAATTTAAATTCTTCATTCTTGATGCGTGCACTTGTACTAATTAGCAAAAGTTCAACATTCTGAACTTAACATTCTATCTACTTAGCATCAGCATGTTAGCAGGATCACTGGAAGTATGTTTAGCTGACATGCAGTACCTACTGCTGACAGCAACTCCAGCATGTCTACATACTTGTTTGCTTTTGTACAGAGCAGATGGCAGAGAATAAAGCACCTTACCTTGATTTCAAAGGATGAAGATCACCTTCATTTCTACATGCTCAAACCACCTCTTAATGTAAACATAAGCACAAAGCAGCTGTGGCTTATGGACAGAAGTTCACACTCAACCGTCTACAATTTCACTCTTCTCCCTTTCAGCTGTTTTCTTTCATCTTTTTTATTTGTATATTTAGTTTTTCGTGCTTTCAGAGAGTAGATTCTGCTTTTTCATATCTTTCTCAGATCATGCCCAGGGTGCCGTTTTCAGCACCCCTGCATTGATGATTCTGTATATTCCTCGGCATGAACTTCGCTTCAGTCTTTGATAAAGTTACAACAATGTGGAAGGGAAAGTTTAGAGGGCAAATGTGAACCGGACTTGTCTTATCAGACCTGCAGACATTAGACAGTGATAGAGATCTTGGTACCAACTCTGAGGTTGGTCCACTGGGCATAACAAGACCTTCCTCCTGCTTCAGCAGATATAATTAGCTTTGAGTTGGGGATGAACTGGCAAACAGTTTTCTTTTAAGGTCTTTCTTCCTGTGTCCTTCCTCTTCTCTTCCTCCCATCCCTTTCTTCTCTATTTTTTCCTCTGAATTGCTGCCAAGCCCTGTTTGCCTCGGTAATTAGGAGCCAGAGCGGGCTTTCACGACTCCATTATGAAAACAGCAAATGGTCCAGTGGTTTATTGATAAAGCATTACACTCTGCTGCAATACCGTATGGCGATGTACAAGGAGCCTGCAGCCTTTTCAGGTGGACCACCGTAGAGCCTCCCTCACCGCCGGATGAAATATCATAATGCTGTAATAGCCCTATCATATAGCCCATATAATACAAGACTGAAATGTCGAAATACAGCAAGCCAACTGTATTAGTGAAATTTAATGCAAAAAAACAAAACACAAAATACAACAGCAACAACAACAACATGAGTTGTGCCATGCTCTGTCAAATGGAGAAAATGACCACTGAAAAAAATATAGCCAATCTAACCTGCGGCAGACAGAGACAGTTGAAAAGGTAATTTCGTTCAGCAATATGTGAAGACAGCTATTTAAATGTGTTGTTGGCTCTCCAATCAGGTTTCCCAGGGTGCTGTGATATTTAAAAGTGACACGGGTGACCCTCCACATTTGCGAGGTGTCATCATGCATCAATCGGCAAGGTGTATATCAAAGCTGCCTGTAATGGTGTGTGCATTGGGATTTATATTTCCAATTAAATCTGCAAATTATATGATTATCCTCTGCACCGTGCCGAGGCCATTTTGGAAACGGATTGTGCTGTTCATTTTGTTTTTCTACAAAGATAATAGTGCCAGTGGCAAACCTGCTTATGCAGTGAGAATATTAATGTCTGTGGCCTTGTCACACCTACATGTGTGTTTGTGCTCACAGCTCGAACACACACACAAACGCATATGAACACTCCAGTCATGACCCACTTGCAGAAACACATAGATATTCCTTATGATGAACTAACAGCTCTGTATTCTCTCTATTTCCCTGTCACTTAACCTTACAGACAGACGTATGTAGCTGAGATCCAGCACCTGCTGCAGCTTTTAATTGCCTTCGAAAATGATATCAGACCAGGGATCTGCCTGATAAACCCACATGTCCATCTGTCAGACACACAGAGACCTTTCTGATAGCCTATATGAATCTCAGAAACAACCACATGCATGTAGACCAGCTCACACAACCGCACACGTACACAAACACACACAGAAACACCAGCACTCACTGGATGTGAATTATTGATTTGAACATGTCAGCTAAAAGACAGCGCAGACCGCCACTGTGGGAAAAGGAAGGATATTTTGCTGTTGCTTTGCTATGCTTGACTGCCAAAACTGTTGTGCAGAAAGTTTCCACTTTCTGAATGTTTACAGAACGATGCCTAACAATGCCCTAAGACAGAGAAAGGAATTGCAAGAGTTTAAGGATGCTGGGTGAGATGTACAATCATGAAGGAGGAAGGATACTGAAAGACACTGGAGACTGTGAGAGTTGGAAAAAAAGAGAAGTGGAGTCTAAAAAGGAAGAAGGAAAGTAAGAAAGAGAGACGGAGTGAAAACTTTTCCTCACAGGCTATTTGTATATGCATCTCTGGGGTGCCATTTTAGCTTCCAATACTTTACATTGAGTAAAATGCTGTGGGAGTATTAACTAACTTGCCATTGCCTTCCTCTCCTGTATTACTTTTCAGCATTTTGCCATAAGGAAAAATAGTTCTGCCTCTAATTTGGTTAAGAGTGAAAAACGCTCAAAAGCAAATTTTAGTTCTATCCTTTTAAGGTGCACTTTCTATTGAAATTTCATATTCACTACATGGAAATGAAAAACTGAAGCATATTTATGCCAAGTGAATACAGGACTGAGATTAAACCTTGTTATGACGATAGCAATCCAAGGACAAGGGACCTTTGCTTGTAAAGTGGCCTTGTTTTGGAAGTTAGATTTATCTGTGTTTTGAAATAAAAACATGGTTGAAGGAATATACAGTGATTCAATTTGGAATAAGTAGTTTTTTTCTTTAAAAACTGAGGCATGCAATATAGTTTCTGAAATGTGTGTATACTGGCCACCTGATGAATGCAACACTCCTCTCAGCTCATTTTTAATCCTGATGAAAATGTCTGGCTTGTTAGCTGCTAAATGCTCCATTCTGTAGCTTGTTGTCAACTTTGTCTGTTTGCCGTTTGCTTCTGAGTAGTTAACGTAAAGTTGGATTTCAAAGCAATTTTTTCCCCCTTTTTTAAAACTGAAAACAGATGCCTATCGCAGCCGAAAGCGACAGTATAAGAGCGGTAAGAGTGAACCAAAACAGTAAAGTTGTGAGGATAGAAACCAAAACAAAACCTGAGGCAGGCTATAAAGCTCCACAGAGCTGAGAGAAACTGCAGAGCCGGGTGATAATTCTTTGTGGATTTTTGTCCAATATGTGCAGCACATTTTTTTGCCATACAAGCAGTCATTTGATCCAGTGTTAATAGAAAAATCTTCATTTGTGCAGCTTTAATCTGATCAGCCACATCAAACTGTACAAAGCCGTTTATCTTTATGGAGCTGAGCGACTTCACTTCACCAGTAACACAGTAAACACACGGATGCACACAGAATCCAAACGCGTGTTTTGGGGTCTCAGTGATGAGATGCTGAGGTGAAAAGCCTCATTCAGAACTTTTTTTTTTTTTGAGAACATCTCAACCCCCCTCTTGTTTATGAAACAGTACAGATTTGTCAAGCAAGAGACTTGAATGTGCAAGCAACTAAGTGAGAGAACGAAGGAGAGAAACAGCTTGCCATCCTTCATGATGATAATCTCCTCCATGCTAATGCACATCTCAATATCCCAGGCAACACAAGTCAGATTGTAGTATATGACAAGTATGGATTGCATAACAGCAGCTGGCTAATCCTCACCCTACAGGCACATGAGCACATCTCCCTTCTAATTAGATTTATTTGCTGCTTTCATAGGGCCCATCTTTACCATTACTGTTTGGTTCTCTGGTGAGAAATGTCATTAAAATTCTCTCCGAAGTTTAGTGGATTTCTGCTCATTTCCATGGACACAAGTAAAGGATGAAGTAGAGGGGGGATGAAGTGTGGGAGGCAGAGGAGGAGGAAGATGAAATGATGCGTTGCTGGCATGTGGCGCTCGATGTTCCCAGAGCACGTCTCAGATGTGACCATGTTGTTGCTGTGTTACATTTAACAGTGGTGCTATTCTTAGATCAGTATAAACAACGCAAAGTCCCATGTTTTACGGTGACATGTTCTTCGCAACAGCCGGGTGTTGAAATAATGAGTTTAAGGTTAAAGTGCAAATTTTCAGCTTTAAAGGTGTTTGGAATGTTTACATCTACATTAGATGAACTTCATAGCAATCATAACCCTTTAACATCATGGAATTAAAGCTGGAAGTCACCACTTTCAGCCTCACCTTCAGTGTTTCACTTCAAATCTAAAGTGGTGGCATTCTGAGCTAGAACAATGCTGTCTTAACCCTTACACTCTGCATTCCCATTATTTGAACATAACTAATTAGAGTTATAGGACAAATGATGCAAAAGGCTCAACAGTTTGTTGGTACTTGCAAAAGTCAGAACAGTTCAAGAGAAAATTAACAGTGCAACAGAACTCAGTTATTTGTACAAATACTTCAGTGATAGGTGAGACGGTGTATCTTATGTTTCTAACAACTGCCTCTGTTTAAATTATTTATAATTCTAACCTATGGGGCCAAGCAGATAAATCTGATAGGTTGTGAGATGATTAATGAGAAAAAAATAAGAATAAAAGCTAAAATGTAAGGCATGAATCTGTTTTTAATTTTTGGTCTTTTTTCTCTTTTTGTGTCATTTTTGGTGGGACATAGAATAGAATAGAATAGAATAGAATAGAATAGAATAGAATAGAATAGAATAGAATAGAATAGAATAGAATAGCTCTGTTATCATCATATAAGGGGGCATGATGAATATATTAATAGCTGCCACTGGATGGTGCATTGATAACAAGCTATGAGTATGCAAGAATGCAAGAGAGGCAAGATATATACCAAGTGGGAGATAAATGAAATGAAATAAAAACAAATAAAATAGAATATATTGCAAAATTTGAACATTTATTGCAGTGAAACCATATGAGACGTTTAGAAGGGAAAGTCACTATTTGGCAGAGCTGTTAGCAAGTCAGAAACATTTGAACTGTAAAGCCACTTGTAACTAAAGCTGTCGAATAGGGGGAAGTGTAAAGTTGCACAATATGGAAATGCTCCAGTAAAGTACAAGTAAACGTGCTCAAGTACAGTACTTGAGTAAATGCACTTTCCACTGCTGTTTAAATATACCAACCAATGCAAAGCTTGGTAATTAACATATTTTATTTAATTTGGGTAATTCATACACAAAACTGAAATGTAAAATTGACAAGTGGTTTTACTGAAGGGCTATGACTATTTCTTGGTGGGATCAGTGATTTTGTGGAGTCTTGACATAACATTGAGGTTTCTTGGCTACAAATAAATAATCCTCGACAGTTCTTATCCGTTTTTAAGCTAAGCTAAGCTAATCAGCTGCTGGCTAAAACTTCATATTTAGTGTACAGACAAGCAAGTATTGTTGATCTTCTTATCAGGCTAGGAGATTTAGTGCAGAGCCTTGAAACGTTTCCCCAAATGTAATATCATTCAGTTTGTCTTTGTCTCTGTGATATTCTTTCTCACACAATTTAGTTGCAACATTTGGTGGTTTTTGAAATTCTTTCACATTCATACACAGAATATGAAAACAAATATCCCCAGTTTCTGCTAAGCAGGTAACAGTAGACTGAAATTTTAGGGTTGGGGTTGCTTATTTACTACATACAGCCTGCGCAGCTTTCTAGTGCTGCACACAGAGCTGAAAAGTACTTTTGGAGCTTTTCATTTTGACCACAGAGTTCCTTGTGCCGGGGCAGATGATGTCGGCTAGACTATGTAAAGTCAAAATGGTTTTACTTCAGTGCTGAGAGATGAGAGCACATGCTATTCAAACATGCACCCTTCAAAACCTGTAAAGAAAAATCTTCAAAAAATGTTTGCAAGAAATACAGTTCCGTGGACCTCGCAATTAGAGCTAACCCTGGCAAGTTGTGCTTGGCCCCACTGTGAGTGAAAGGCAGGGTTAGCCTTGCACTGACCTTCCGATCCTGAATAGGGATTAGTCTATATGGAGTCTGGCTAGATGCGAGCTGGATCTGTCAAGGCAGGGCATATGTCTCAGGCGGCACATCTTTGCAATGTTGTGCTTGTTTTGAATTTGTAGAATTGGAAAGTAAACTAATACCTGAGGTTGTTTTAGGTAAAGCCAGAGTCATTTTTTCTTTATCTAAATCTCTCCCATAGATAATCTAACTCTCCTGACTCACAGCTGAACAGGAGAACTTAGATTGTGCAAAATGATAAAACTCAAGGGAGGAGAGGTTTGGAGTGAGAAATGTAGGGGGCAGGTGGTGCACTGGAGACTTGATAGATTCAATTTTGTGGCTAAGCGGAATTTGAAAATTCATCACATATGGGGTAGAGATCGCGGTAAACCTGCCTTCTCTAACTTTTTCTTCTAATGTGAATGAGTAGCAGGAAAAAAATAGCAATGAGACACAGCCCCACCCCTCCGTAAAAGCCCGATGGCATACAGGAAAAAATAAGCACATTTACAGCAATAAATTTCACACGTTTGGTCGTGGCGTTAAAGGATTAGGATCTGCAGATGAACTGACTGACTGGATTAGTGCTCTTGTTGCCAATGCCCGCTTTTGACTTCTAATCTGAAGACACTGTGAGAGAGGGAGCAGAATCGCACCCAAAAAAAAAAAACAGTGCAAGGCAGTCGTGCCTCAGATCCCATCACAGTGTGCTGTGATACAAAACATGACTTTCTGTGATTAAGCAGTCATAGGGCATACTGTTGTATCTCCCCAGCAAAAAATAGACCAGCAGGGTTACAGTTATTACTGCCAAAGCATGTAATGTAGCATATGAAAAGAGTGCAGGGGCCCATAAGGCCAGCTACAATCACATCCTCATATGTTTCTGCTCTCAGTCTGATCACAGTGCATCACGTGTATCTCAGTGCGTGTGATCATGTGTGAGGATGCTTGCGTATTGAAGTGCAAACATCATTTCAGTAGAAAGAAGCCAATGAGAGCGTCACACAACAATTTCCTCCTCTTCTATTTGCCTTCATCTCCATCTCAACCTGTTGCCGTGTCTTCTCTCCTCCTGCCCCTCGTAGCCATGGAGATGTGGTTTGTAATTAAAAATATCCTCCCTCCTCTGGTCTATTCACTTACTGCCGTCAATTAGCAGCTGTTGGATCCGTCTGGATTGATGATGGGTGTTACACACTGCACCCCAGCACTCTACATGTTTTCATATGCATGTGACAGGAAATGTGAGTGAATCTTGAAATAGTAAAGAGTGAAAGAAATGACATACCTCTAAGTCGGCAATCCTGCAATTAAATTACTGCCTAAGTGGATTTTTTTCCTTAAGAGAGTAGCTTAATTTGTTTGAATGTTTGTTAGTCGTCTTTTAAGTTATCCATGTTGCATATTTAATCGATGGTCTAAATTTCCTCAATTCCAGCTTTGCAGCATACTCCTCCTGCTTCGTTAGAGCAAAGTAAATGAGCAAGCACTTGCTCAGATTACTCCCCTGTGCATTCTGCCTCCCTTGTGATGAAGAATGAATCAGTCTATCGCCAGAACTTTGCCTGCATTTATTATACATTATCACCTGGATCAGGGATATAATTTTTCAATGTGTCACAGCTTTCTCTTTGCAATTAAACATTCTCTTTCAGTTTAAATAACCTCTCCTTTCTGATTGACAGATCTACATTGCTTTCCAAATCAGCCGGATTTTCATTATGTGCGTATGTGTATTTTACTCAGCGCCGGCTGATCTGGCTTTAAATCTCTCCAAACTCTTTCTGTGGTAATCACTTAGGTGCACTCTGGGACAAGAAGCCCTGTCAGACTCAAACGTTTTGGTGTGTGCTAATCGCTGTGGGAGTTTCATACGTCAGTCGCAGCACTCCTGACACTATTGTTGGTGTGTCTAATTAACACTCCAGTGTGGTGCTGATGCTACACACTACTTGTGCTGAGACACCTGTCCTGTGACAAACCTAGCGTACAAGAGCAGATGATTGTCAACAAATATTTTATCGGGGATACAGATTTTAAAAAACACCAACCCTCAACGTTTGTTTTTGCTGATGTTAAAAGGAGAGGCAGCAGGTGTTTTTGGGGAGACTCAGCAGGTCGTGCCCAGGAGTGCCGCTAGTGTTGATGGGTCCACATACATAGTACTACACAGAAACAGATGGATGAGAGTATGACAAAGTCTGGCAGATGACACAAATGAAATTGTCTGTCTGCGATTTAATGTATTTTCTTTTAAAAATGTTCCTCTCCGTCTGCTGAAAGAATATAATGACGCTTTCTTGCCAAGAGGTTTGCCAGGGAAGACGCTTGTGAAATTTGCATTTATATTTTACAGCAAGACTTATCATAATCATCATGCTGCCGAACAAATTTAACCACAAGAGCACAATGAAGGGAGGAGGGAAAAGATGTTCTGTATGTGTAGCCATGTAAACAGCCAGGAATGTTATCAGCTCCGGAGTGTTTTTAATCATGTTTTTTTTTTTTAAACTTTGTGTGGGTGTAGATGTGTCTGTGATTGCACATTCTTGTGTGCCCGATTGTGTGCATTCACCAGTCAGTCGGTTTGCTCTGACCCCAGTGACCCACCGTCCCTGGCTCTGCTCCAGGTAGCCTGCAGTCCCATCCTCACTGCCTGCATAGTCTCACAGAACTACACGACTCATTGCTCAGCATTGGTCATTTTTTTCTGTTGGTACGACTTAAATTGAGTCTGTCTAATGATGATGCTTCATCAGACCCGCTTGTGTCTCAATAGATACGTACAAGGTACCTTTGGGTGAGGTGATGAACTGGGCTTTCGGTTACGTTTTTAAGTATTTGGCATTTTTGGATTTGACATTGAAGCATGATACATTTTTCTGCTTAAATAAGAGGTTTCGTGGGAGGACCTGTAGTCCGGAGGGCTTATTTACTTACCACTCACAAGGTTTTCTCTACATAGAAAAACAATTCATTTTGATAATTAGGTAAGAAAATATTGCTTTATGATTTGGTTTTACTTATTTCCACTTTGTCTCTGAGAGATTATTTTTGTCACTTTCAGATAGCGGAGGTCTCCTATAACACATAACATCACAAGTCTCCCGTGGCAATGAAAGCAAAGACAACTTTCAAATTCAGATTTAAATATTCACTGCTGTGCCTTTTGATCTTTGATGTAATTAACTTTGACAAATATAGCTATCGTAATTGTATCTGTACACAGTATATTTGTGCCTGTTTTGCTGCAGGAGGCGCCGCTACCAGTCTGTTTTTAGACTGAGCTTCAGACTCTGTTTGCTTCCTACCACATTTACAGTATACGTGGTGTTGCTGTTTGCATATATTTTCCCAGTTTTCTTGCCGTGCAGCATAAGTTTGCCCTCCAACTCTCGCAAACTGTTGCACGTGTTAGCTAACACATAATGGTATGGCAAAATTAGAAGTGGATTAGAAGAAATCTGTTTTTTACAGTATCGGTACAAGAAGTTATGGAACAAACTTGAAATGTGACATGTAAGTACAGCTGTATGTGTGAGGAGAGCCTATAAGTAATCTAATTAGATAATAAATGCTTTGCTTCTGTCAGCTATTGGGGCCTACATGAATAGATGCATAAACACACCCACTCTGTATGTTAGTATCCAAACATGGCCGAACCGTTGAGCTCACTGTCTTGCAGGACTTTTTCCGAAAGTGTTAACAATTTATGCTGCTCTTCTGCATACTGATGTGTTATTTTGCTCTGAACGTGGATCCTTGAATATTATTTTACGTTATCTGATCCGTCTGCCATCTTCAATTTATCTGCTGTTTTATTATGTTTGAACCAGTGTGTGGCTCGTGATACCTGATACATGTGAATCATATACAATCCTTTTGCTTGAATACATCATGCATCAACAGTCAGCTTGTCATGAGGATTTGAAAAGGCACTGACTGATGGAGTTTTTAAAATCATGCCCAGTATTTGAAGTTAAAAGATATTTAGCTGGCTACAGATGGCACATTTATAGAAATGATGATTAATACGCATGGATTAAAGGGACAATTCCGGTGACAGTCTATGTTTTTTCTTACTGTGAACAAATTCCATGAAAAGACCAATACCAACATGTGTTAGTTCGCCTCTGAACACAGTTACATTTCTCCAGCTTGTGTGTGGCGACACATATTATTCAAATAGGAGTAATTAGCGCATTTGTAGGGTATTTCCTTCTGTGGACTTGATGCACTAATGAGCATTTTTTGGCAACACGATGATCTATATGGGCACTGCTTAAAGTAAACTACAGTGCCTGTCTTCAGTGTAATGAAGGAGCAAATGTCAGTGCAGCGAGTGGCTAAGCACAGTCTCACAGAGCTGTAAGCTTGGCTGTGCAATCTCACTCTTGTTAATTGTTTGGGGACAACAACTGAACTCTATTGAATAAGCTATATCAGGCGTTTGCAGCCAATATGTGGTAGTGTGATCAATTCATTGGTGATTTCTTCATGCAAAGAAAAGAAAATTCTTGAAAAGTAGCACAGCTGGCTGGGCAGAAAGCAGTATATATTGTACATCTCTTAACAGACACAAGTATTCACCATCCTCTGCCAACCTCTGCAACACCTTCAGATTGTTTGGAATCATGAGTGACAGAGTGGCAGAGCGTGGCAAGTTGCTCTCGTTTGGTGACAGCCAGAGATGAATCATTTAAAATGCTCGTTTGTGGCCTCAGAGCAGTGTTTTCTGGACTATTAGCTACACAAGCAGCATTAGGCAGATGAGGCACACTCTCCTCATATCTCACCACACGCCTGAGGCAACACACAGAGGGAGAGACTTCAAAGTCTTCAGATATGGAGATAAACACCTCATGCTGAACTTGAAGAACCTTCACAGATATAATAGAGCAAAGGGTCCCGTGTCTGGGTGCTGATGGACAGTCTGCCTCCAGCTTAATTTGCTCAACAACTTATTGATTATGATTAAGTAAATAGCTAAATGTGCATTGACGATTGCGGACAAAGACCATCTTGTTAAAATGGAAACATAATCTATATGTTTTTGCTGTCTCCTTGGAGGCTTTTGCAGTCTCCCCTATTAACATACTTTGCCCTTTTTCTCCCAAGACCTGAGCCATGTTTGTGTGTGTGTGTTTTTTTAAAGAGATGTGGCGGAGGAGAAGATGCTGTGCTGCTAAACACGAGGATGAGAGATTGTGTGCAGGAATGGCATGGTGACGGGGGAAGGGTGAGGAGGTTAGTCTGTTTATGTGAGCGCATGTGTGGAAGTGTGTGCTTGTGTGCTTGGGTGGTTGTTGCTGGGGGGGTTGGTTGCCTGTGGGACCTGCCTCTCAGTGTAATTGAAAAATGTGACCTGGAAAATGTTTGCCCAGCGGAGCATGAAAGTTACCTCCACAGCAATGGTGGCATGCTCAGAGGCGGCTCACCTGGCCCCTGACAGGGAGAGCCCTGCATTGGGTGGGAGCTCACGTTAAGAGCCACTTTATCCCTTCACCACAAGCAGAAATATGCATTATTTAACAGTGCTAAAGAATCCGAGATTGACCAGCAACAACAAAAAAATCTAATGGAATCTCCACCTATAAGCTGTAAAAAGACTGACCTCAACAAGGGCACTTGATGTGTCTAATTGAACATGTATATGTGTAATAATCATGGAAAATAAGAGTTTCTGCAATATTTGCATTGACTTTGTATCGAAATGGTTTGTGAATAATGTAGGCCCCAGTGAACATTCTTGTGTCTCAGTATTTAGTTGGTGATGAAATGCAATCAAAAAAGTTTACTTTCTGGCATCTGAGCAATTCTAATGCGCCCCCCCCCCCCCCCTTTTGTCAAGAGTTAACATTCTCCTATTATCTAGTGTATTAAGCGCAATATCACATCAGTGTGGTGATAATGGCTGCGATTTTCGGTCCGTGTATTTATCTGGCAATTGGATTTTCCGTTCTGAAACGGGTATTGAAAAACAAAAAACGAGTGGTTATTTGATTTTTGTTTTAAAATACAAAAATTAAAATTGAAATACAAGGCGTTTTTCCTTTTCATGATGAAAAAGGGATAAACGAAATTTTAAAAATGCTTTGATTTTCATTTTATATTTAGAATAACAAAAAATAAAATCAGTAAGAGACAGAAACGAAAAAAGGTCAGTTTTTTTCATTTTCTGAGACCGGAAGTGGTCATCAGCAAGCGTGGAGCCAAACGACAACAAGATTCTCAGAGGGCGGAGCCAGAGAGCAGCGATTGGTCAGACCATAGATAACGTAGAAGACAGCGCGCTAGCGTATCTAGTCTATGTATATCTACGGTCGGCGCGTGTGGTAGCATCTCTGGCAGCTGTTGACCTTGTTTTTGGAGTAAAACGCGGTAAGAAGATAAATACTTCTAACCAGCAGCTTTGTCTTGTTGTACGTTAAGTCAGCGACTTGTGAAGAGTTGTGTTTTGTCGTGTTTGAGCAGTTGGTCCAGACGCGTTAGCTAGCTAAGCGGCTAAGTTAGCTAGCGGGCTAATTAACACAGGTGGCTAGGGTTGCCACCTTTCAGAAATGAAAATAAAGGACGCCCACCACGGCTCGTCGGGGCCACGGTTCCGTAAAGTTGGATAGATATTCACAGATTCAGACTTCCAGCATTAATAACTCATTAAATATACGGTGTCAAAACATAAACGATGCCTCTTTTCCATCGTTGTAAGGTAGACAATGTGCTACAAGCCCAGTTTGATCAACAGTAGCTGTCTTTCAAGCTGCAGGAATAACATTGGTGTCAACAGGAGCCAGTTGAAGGCTGCAGTGATTTTGGTGACACTACAGAGTACAAGATTGAAGTTATTGAATATTTGTATCTCTCTTCGCTGATGCAGCGGTTTTGCAATTTGCAGACCGTACCTGTTCACAGCCGGCTGTGCATAAACACCAATGTTATTTCTGCAGCTTGAAAGACAGATACTTTTGATAAAACTGAGCTTGTAGCACATTGTCTACTGTACAACGATGGGAAAGAGGCATCGTTTATGTTTTGACAACCTATATCTAATGAGTTATTGATGCTGGAAGTCCGAATATGTGAATATCTTTCCAACTTTACTGAACTTGGGGCCACTACCACCTAAGGAGTGATATATTTAATTTTGAAAAAAGCACTTAGCCATACTTAAAGGTTTAAGTGCTTTATTAACATGAAACTAAGAATTTTGTATTGTTTTATTATCACAGGTTCTGTCTGAAAAAAGTGGCCTCATTATAAATAGTGAAACCATCCTAATAAATTGTAATGACCAGCCAGTGGGCACTACTGTGTTCTGCAAAAACATTAACAGCTGAATGCAGAATGCTGCACAAAGAAATTCTCTACATACATTTTTTCCCATCTAAATCTTCACACAATTAATGTATTAACTTATTTATGTGTGTATGCATGTATTTATTGATTTAGTTGTTTAGTACTGTTAGCATATCCAAGTTCTGAGTGAGTTTTTCTTTATATAGGGAAAGGTCATTTATTGATTACATATAGGCTATTAAATAAATGTTTATTAAAAACTAAAAAGCATTTAAAATAATAAACAACTTGGGCATTTATTGAGTCACTAAAATGCTGTAGAGTCTATGGCCACATCAGCATGATTATAAGCATCCTCTGGTAAATTCACAACCAGATACTGATGTCCCTTACCATATCAGCTTCAGGAGATGATTAGATGATGATAAACTGTGGCCTGCTGGTTGGGTTCTCTCTGTTCTCATGTTTCTTACATGTTGGTCCCCTGATGCTGCCTTACTTCAGCCAGTCCATGAGCAACAGAGAACACAGTTTGCCTTGTACCCATTGCCAGGGGTTCCACTCTTCCCACTCACGTCTGTACATTTGCAAACGTTTTTGCTTCTTTGGAAGTGGTGGAGTTGCGGGTGGAGACATTTTTGAACACGTGGGCGTAGCAGCGTCTGTAACCTGGCAACCGGAGACAGGACCGGACACACAGAGAAGTCTGAGGTCTATCTGCTGGACCTCGCATCGGGTCCTCGCTACATAGGTCTAAGGAAGATGAAATTGGCTGCCCTAAATATTTCCTGTGTTTTATTTTGTTCATGATACAGTTTTGATGAGTGTGTGACAGATGTGTACGGGGCATTTATGAAAATACGGAACGATTTGCATCCCGTATTGATTCAATACGGGACGCAACAATTTATTGTCAAATAAAGGACGATTCCGTATTGTAAGAGACGGGTGGCAACCCTACAGGTGGCTAACTTACCGCTGAACACCTGTGTTAGTTGCTGCCGCACCTGTCCGTCATTATTAGAATGACCTTCTCAACCTGTATTTCTCTGCTGTGTATTTTAGCTTTTAAAAAAGTTATTTTACTTTAAGGTTAACTGAAACCCGTTCAGCTGCACTGAAGTTTAACATTCAGCTGGTTTGAATTAAACCGCCCTTAACATTGCGCAACATTACTTCTCTGAATCTCCATAATTTCATTAAATTCCTTCTTTCTTCCACTGCTCAAGTTCAATCCAGTATATAAAGTGACATTAATAGTGAATAAACTACCAACCAGCCATTATATTTATTTATTATTGCATGTATTTGTAGTAAAACATGAGTTGAAACATCCTACTTTTGGATCTAGAATTGCACAAGCCGTTCATTTTCAGTCACCTGATGAGTTAAACTCCCCTTTTTATGTGAGGTTGAAGCAGAAAGTCTGAGTTAACAAAGAAAGTTGTGTATAATTTGCGATACCTGTTATCTCTGACTGAGGCTTTAGTTTTTGTTGAGCTGATTTACACGTAGAAACTTTGTTTAGGAAAATTTCTCAGTAGCTCAGAGGACAGGCTGCTTTTTACACAACCTTGTAAGAGAATGTCAGTGCTTTCAGCAGAATTTAGGAACACAACACTTCCTAAACAGATATTTTGTGGCTGTGAGGTTGAACGTTTGAGAGTAGATCAGTGTGTTTGTTTGTGGTCTTTCTGTTTCTAGGTGGAAGCTGAATTAGTGAGGATGACTCCTGCTCCTGTCATCTCTAAGCTCCTCACACATCTTTACCTGCACATGAGGAAAATCACTCCTGTAGAATGCAGGTATGTTTGTCATTATTATAAAAAGATGTTGCCTGGTGACCTGTCAGAAACCCATTATACAGAGTCAGCCAAAATACTGTTTACACACATCAGGAAAAGAAAAACTTGCATAAATATTTCAATACCAAATTTATTCAGACATCACGAGATTAATAAAAGTTATCTTTGGCCTCTACAATTACAAGAGGTGCTCAAAGTGGTGGCCACTGGCTTCCAGACATTTCTGTTCTGTTGTAGACGTCACTTGTTGATGCTCCATTCATGAGGGTAGCGCCATCTGTTGGGAAAACATCGTACAACAGGACACAGAGTTGTCATGATTTGATCAAACTTAGAAAGAGGTATCTATATGTATAGAAGTACTTATACAAATGAAATATTTATGAAAGTTTTTCTTTTCCTGATGTGTGTACATTATTTTGGCTGACTCTGAACTTAATGAGAACAAAACTGTCATTTAATTGTTGCTCTGAAAGCTTCTTTAGTGAAAACCGGTTGGTGTTCTGCTTTGAAACAAACTGCTGTTGAGGTCTGTGTTTTTAGGTTTAACCCCACAGTTTCTGAATGAACTGATAGTTTGTTTTTTTTCCTGATCAATGTGGACGTTATAATTGATGGTAACATTTACTGATCATATAATCAGCATGACAATATAACAGTCTAACATTCTGACCACCTGACTAATACTGTGTTGGTCCCTTTATGCTGCTAAAACTCCTCTGACCCAGTGGTTCATCAGAACCTCTGGGGATGTCCTGTGGATTCTGTGGATCCTGTGGGTTGCAGGGTGGGTCCTACCTAGACCAGGCTGATCCTGGACCATCCCACAGATGCTCAATCAGATCTGGATGTGGGGAGTGTGGAACCCAGGTGAACAGCTTAGCTCTGTCGTGTTCCTCGGACCACTCCTGAGCAGTTTTAATTTGTCCTGCTGAGGGTGGCAGCTGGCATCAAGGACTGCTGTTGCCATGGAGACTAGGGGGTTGTTTGTCCTGCAGTGTTTAGGTGGTGGTACATGTCAAACATCCACATGAATGTCAAGGTTTCCCAGCAGAACGTTGCATTAGAACAAGATGATGGATGTTGTTCTCTTCAGCTGTCAGTGGTCAGAATGTTGTGGCTGATCAGTGGATCTGTCTGCCTTTACTCTGACATCCAGAGTTATACAAAAGTGTAGTATGTGTGCAGTGCAGAAGAGATTTACTTTATTGTATGCAATTTTTTTTTTTTTTTAAGGGAGAGCATTTTTTTATCCACCTGAAGAAGACCTAATCTTTCCCTTCAAAGGATAGTTAATAATTACTACGGCTTCCATAGTGGTCCCATCAGAGAAAATCATATCCATATACAGATTTTTATTAATTCCAGGGCTGGTTCAGTAAAGATTATAATAATAACTACATCAGATAATTCTTGGTCGCAGTTGGAATTTTGCAGCCTGAGAGATGGTTGAGAAGGTTTGCAGTTCTTGTTTTAGCAAAATATGTTATAATAGAAGATCTTTATTGTCATTGTACATGAAATTATCTGCAAACCAGCAAAGTGCATCAGTCTGAGGTATCTAAAAATAAATAAGTAAAGAAAAATGCTTCTAAAGCCAATAATAAACAGAATATTTTGAGGGAATATTCTAAAAAGGAAAGAAAAGCTCCATTCTCACTCCTCTCAGGATAAACTGTCATTAAAATTGACTTTAAATTTAGCTTCAACACGAGATAAAAACATTTACTTTCATTACTGATATTGTCAAGTTTTAATAAAGTTCATGCTACTTTTATAAAATGATGAAAGTGAATAAATTGTATTTCTGTGATCTGTGTTTGATTTCTGTCTTTTCTCCTGTCATCCAGATGTTCAGAGGGAGATGATGCCACATCTGGTCCAGCTGATGGAAGGTCTTGAAGTTCTCTGACTGGCCTCGACTGAAGATGGTCGTCTCACTGGATTTAAGGTTCAGATGCTCAGTAACAAACTCCACCAATGTGCCAACAGGGAAGCTTTAGGTTTATTAAATGTTGCTATGAAGGTATCGCTGTTTTTCTTTGTGAATGCAATGTGCTCCAACTGAAACTTGAATTAGAACTTAGAAGTAAATCCTTCCATCTGAAAGGATTTAGTTGCATTAATAACCTCATAACATTCTAATTTTTATTCCAGTCTTGGTTGAAATAGAATCTCTGTATTGATTCAGGTAAAAACTGAACTTCACAGCATGTTGGAGCAAAACAACCAGATGAAAACTGTGATGGTGTTGGATTGTCAGACCGTAATGTTGCAGCTCAAAGCAGCTTTTCTATCTCAGTTCATTCTGACATTCAGCTATGAATCAACACAGCAGATGGTGATCCATGCTGTGGAAGTCTCACATCTCCTGATTTAATGGAGCTGCTTTGCACTTTTTACACTGTTTATTCACCAACACTTTATTTAATAAAAGTCCCATCTAGTTTTTATGAGGAATGTGATGTTTTAATTTCTCTGTGAATAACTGCAGTCTAATGCAACAGCTGGAGTTGTAACATCTGTCCTGATATTGATCATGAAGTATTGATCAGAATACTTATGGTCAGCAGTCATCCCTGAAGTTTTACATTAAAATCTTTACTTGTGTTGTGAACTTTGGTAAGAAGCAGAAACGTTAGCGTTGCCATGGATACATGAGTGTTAAATTCTGTCCATGTTTCCATTTTGGGAAATGCAGTCCAGTTCCAGAATGTGGAGGAATTTAGTCTCACAATCACAGACAACAAATATTATCTGAAAGTCGGGTTATTGTTGTTTATCAGCACAATACAAAAAGATTAATGTTAGAAATATTCCAGTTAAGACTCTAGAATATCATGATTTATGTAAATTTACCTCAATAATATGAATGTTCAGGTTAAGATTGTACAGTGATATTTATTATGTAAGTTTAGCTGATTAAAGTTTATGACTCTGCACTAAAATATTATTTAAATTGACATCATTATTATAATATTTAGGGTCAGACCCTACAGTATTGAGATTAAGAAATCAAATATTCTATAAAATGTAAATACACTGAACTCATTTGGATATATTTAAGTGAGACTCTACAATATTATTTGACACAAATCTATCTAAATCAAAATTTTAATAATTTTCACGCCAAACATTTACTGGACTGATTTAAATATTAAAATCACTCCTTTCTAATCCTCTGCTGTACGTTCAAACCTGAGGCCTTAAATAGAAACACACAAGTATCTGTTTGAAGGAACTTCTGCAGAGTCCTGGTTCCAGAACATGATGATAGAATTATAGACAAACTTTAACAAAAGCTGCCTGAGAGTTTACAGGTTTTTATGTTGGATTTCTTCAGTAATTTAATGAGCGTTATCAGCAATAATCAAGTGTTCATTTGATGAACTTCATTTCCTAAAACATCCAGAATTGGAGCTCATATCTTTGGCAGCTGTAAAGTTTCTGCTCCTTCAAAGTTCACAACACAATGAATTAATTCCTAAAACACTCTCAATGCTGGAGAGCGTTTGTGATGCTGAAGCAGTGATCAGTTTTTCTGTTTCTTCTCTGGAGATGCACAATGAGGGACGTCTGCAGAGACTGAGAAAGAGTCTCACCACATCCTGACATGAGGAAAAAGACTTTATTGAAGACTACAATGAGAAAAACTATCAGACAGCAGACGGCTGCATTCAAGGTGAGCTCTGAACATTTGATCTGGAACAGGAATTCAATAACGGCAGCATGAGCTTCATTTCAGTCTGTAGCTGCTGAATTCATGGATGAATCATCTGGCACTAGAGAGGAAGACCATCAAACATCCACGTCAGCTGATGGAGGTCCAAGAGTCTCACCGAACAACCAACCTACAGAGTGAAGACCTCAAATCTGATTGGACGGCCTCCTATTCAGCCACATGTGTGAACAAATGCCTCTAAGCTGATTTGTTTTCTAAAATAAATCTAGTTTGAGTCCTAATCTATGCCTGTGTGTTTGCTTCTTTACACCGCTGTTAACAGTTTAGGCTGTTAGATTGTTCCAGATAAGACAAGTACAAGATTCTTCAGAGCCGTTCTACCACGAGCCTGACAGGAAGAACTCCAACAGCTACTGAATGTTCCTGTGGTTCCCTCAAGGCTACAGGAGGAGCCCTACGAGGACGAGCCGGTCCACCTGATGGCGGCCAGTCGCTGCGGTTCAAAGCCAACACCGACTACGTGGACTTCTACTGGACCACACTGGAGGCCTTCAAACCGGACCAACAAGTTCAGCCGACTCCCCGACTCGTGGGTCTGAGGACGCCGCCGAGCCTCGGCCCAGCCGGCCTCCTGTCTGTGGATGTTTGAGTGCTGAGAGGTTTGTGGATGCATGTGAACGTGTCTGTGTTGAAACAGCAGCTTTGGACTCAGTAACGCTGGGAAAAACCAAGAGCTCCTTTATTTGTGACTTCCACTAAAAAAACTGATGAAAATAAGTTTGCCAGGGTTCTGACTGATAACAGATTATTAAATAATGAAAATAATCGTTTAAATATTCCTTTAAACAATCCTTTTAGGTCTACATTTCCTTTACACTGACTTCTTGGTATATGTACAAGTATTTTGGGTGGAATATACCATTAAGCCCGATGTTCAAGGGTTCTTCTGGGAATATACCATTAAACCAACCTTTTAGGTAAATGTTCCAGGATGTTGAGTAGAATATACCATCAGATCAACCTTTTAGGTCTACATTGGAAGATTTTAGAGTAGAATATTACTCCAAACCATCCTTTAGGTCTACATTTAAGGTGGAATACTCCTTTACACCAAGATTTTTTGGTCTACATTGAAGGATTTTAGGTGGAATATTCCTTTGAACAAACTTTTTAAGTTTATGTTCAAGGATGTTGGGTGGAATATACCATCAGACCAACCTCCAAGGTCTACAGTAGTGAATTTTAGGTGGAATATACCATTAAACTCACCTTTTAGGTCTACATTGGAGGATTTTAGGTGGAATTTTCTTCCAAACCGTCTTTTAGTCTACATTTAAGGATGTTTAGGATGGTATATTCTTCCAAACCAACTTCTCAGGTCAACATTTCAGGTGGAATATTCCTCCATACTAACTTTTTTGGTCTACATTGAAGGATTTTTTCTAAACCACCCTTTCAGGTCTATATTTGAGGTTTTAGGTGGAATATTCCTTTTAACCAGCCCCTCAGGTCTCTTTGAGGATTTTGGATGGAATACTCGGTTAAAGCAACATTTTAGGTGCATGTCCAAGGATTTTTGGTGGAATGTTCCTTTAAGGTGGATGTTTGAGGACCTTGTAGGTGGAATACTTCCTGAAACCAACCTTTTAGGTCAACATTCAAAGATTTAAGGTGGAATATTCCTTTAAACCAACCTAAATTTCATGTTTTGATCATTATCAAGTGAGAAACCTCAATCCAGACTCCTCATAATGACGTTTGAGATTTATGCTGCTGTTATTTGTTTAGTCCAGACTAAATGACAGAAATCCACAACTGTAATTTTATTTCAGGACTCGGTTATTAAATGTCAAAACAATCCATGTGACTCTAAAAACTCAACAGCTTTACAAACTCTAAGATTAAACTCTCCACAAGGATCCAAAATAAGTTGGACTTCTACATGAGAGCTTTAATTATTCTTCATCTACTTCCTGAAAAGTTTGGTCAATAAAAAAGACAAAAACTAATATTTTCAGCTGAACTAAAGACAGACTTTGTGATTTTTCTGCTCACATGTTGTGTTGTTGTAAACTTACTCTTTCAAATAAATAGCCGTCTAACCCCCTGGAAACCAGCGTTTGTCCTGTTTTTGTGTTGCTCCTCAGCGACCCTAGACAGCCGGGTCGTAATGTTTTTTGAGCAACACACCATACTATGATGTTTTTACAATGATGGTTCTACTATGGAACCAGTTTGACATGTTCAGGTGTTCTTTGTGTGAAAACTCAGAGATTTCAGGTATCAGAAGGTGGTTTTCAACTTTCTTTGTTAACTTTCTGCTTCAACTTTAAACTAAATTTCCTTCACTAAGCCAGCCCTCTGGACTTCCAGTAAGCTGTGTTCCTATTGGCTGTCCAGGTGGCTGCTTGGTGTTATCAGGAACACCTGAGCAGCTCAGTGTCTTCCTGCTTTATTTAGCTGCAGACAAACATTTCCTCTGCTTCTCTTCACCATTGAACTGGGTTTGGCTCCATTGCTTTAGTTTGTTCTTTAGGCGTTGGCTTGCAGCTTCCAGCAGTAAAATCGTCTTTAATGTGTTTCTTGGTGTGTTTTAGGGCTTTGTACTGGATAGTTGTCTTGGTAAATGTGGTTCTTTAGCCACAGTTAGCACATGGTGCTAATGTGTGCAGTGATTAGTGGATTTGGTGCAGCTGAGTTGTGTCTTTATCTTGGCTGTAGTGAGTCTTTAGAGGTTTTTGGTCAGACACATTCTGTATTCTTGTTTGTGAACCAACGTTGGTTGTCCAGAAGGTAAGAGTTCCTGTCCTGATTCTCTGTTCTCAGAGGTTCTCTGGTAGGCTGCAGGAGACTTTAGCGTTTGGGTTGTGCTAGTTTGGTTTTTGTATGGTTTCATTTGGACGACTATCTTGAGGCCCCTCCATGTGGTTTAGTGAGGTTTTCTGGAACAGTTCTACAAAGCAACCTGCAGCAGAAGAGACTTTGAGAGTTTTTAGGAAGTTCTGGAGACCAGACTTTAGAGCAGCAGAAACATTTGTCAGCAGTTTGAGCAGGAGAAGGTGAGCTTCAGAGTAGAAATGAGACGGAAACCTTCTTGACCCGTGTGGTGAGGTCCTGTACCAAGAGTTTGAGCAGGTTGTGAAGAGTCTGTAGTTCTTTGGTCTGAAAGCACAAGAAGAGTCGACTCATTAAAGGAGAAAACAGGAGATATTGTTGGTTCTTCTGTCGCTCTGCAGTTTCCTTAGACTGAATATCAAGTTTATATTTTAAATGATTTCCCATGTGAGCCCAAGAAGACTTCAATAAACTCCCTCCATCCCCTGGACACAACATATTTTATTACCATGTTAAATCTTTTTTTTTTTTTTAAATATGTTTTTGAGTTTTAATCATAGTTTTAGCATAGTTTTTTTCTCTTTGCTTGTTTAGTTTTGTCATCTGTGTGAAAGGTGCTAAACAAATAAAGTTGAATTGATAAACTGAATAATTGACTAACTCATGATTGTGACAACAGAAGTATTTTCATTGTGATTTAAGGGTTTGTTTCATTTTTAAGGTTGGGGTTAAAATCTTGACAGAAAAAAAAGATTAAAGAAATAAACTACATTAAAAAAAGCAATTAAATCAAAGGATAAAAGCATTTAATACAATAAGACTTTTAAAAAGAAAATTAAACATTAAATACAATTAAATTACATTAAACAGACAAAATATTTAATTAGATAATTAAACAAGATACAAAACATGTAATTATGAAATTAAACAGTTTTTAAAACAAAAATAAACATTAAAGATGAAATATTTTAGATAATTAAACATTTAAAAAATACAATTAAACAAGAAGAATATTAAATATTTAAAAAAAATACAAAACATTTAATTAGAATATTAAACATTTAAAAAGACAAAACATTTAATGAAAAAATTAAATGTTTAATTAGAAAATTAAAACTTAAAGACAATAAAACTTAAATAAATAGAAATAAAACAGAAAATACAATGAAGCATTTAAAAAGAAAATTAAACATTAAAAGGTGGTAAAACATTTAAAAAGAAAAACCTTTAAGATTTAATCAAAAAATTAAACATTAGGAAAGAAAAGGAAATTTTTCAAACAAGCCGATAAAACATTTGAAAAAACAATTAAACATTAAAAAGACAAAGCATTTGGAAATCAAATCAGACATTAGAAAAGAATAAAAGGTAAGAAAAGAGCAAAACTAAACATTTAAGAAGAATCAAACTAAAGACAAAACATTTGAAAAGACACCAGTTAGACTTTAGAAGATCAAATTAAACAAAAGAGACAAAACGATCAAAAAGAACAAAAACAGATAAAAGTCGTAAAGCGTTTTCTAGTCCGAAATGAAAACATCAAGTTGTTTCTTCAAACATTTCCTCTTTCTATGTTCTTGGTTTGATTGTGGACAGATTTACTAAGAACTCATTTCAGGAAACTGCTTTCCAGATAAAGTCTACAAGTAGTTGAAGGCATTTATCAAACTAATGTTACCTTCTGATCTCCACAAACTTTACTGTTCAGTGAAGAGAATCAAAGTTTGTTGAGGATTTCTAAAAAACCCACAGGCGAAGGTCTGAGAAGAACTCAGATGGATGATCTAAATGTGAACTCAAGACTCATGGTCACAAGTTTTAAGGCTTCTGTTAACCAGAAAGTTCAAACTAACAGAGAAGTACTGAGAAACTTTTGAAACTTCAGTCCTCAGACTGTCTGAAGGTTCAAACTAACAGAGAAGTACTGAGATACTTTTAAAACTTCAGTCCTCAGACTGTCTGAAGGTTCAAACTAACAGAGAACTACTCAAGAACTTAGAAGATCTCAGTCCTCAGACTGTCTGAAGGTTCAAACTAACAGAGAACTACTCAGGAATTTAGAAGATATCAGTCCTTGGACTGTCTGAAAGTTCAATCTAACAGAGAACTACTGTGGGACTTAGAAAATTTCAGCCCTCAGACTGTGTGAAAGCTCAGGTCCTGAGGACTCGGGAGGTGTGGAGGCTTTGGAAAGTCTTGGAAGTGAGGGTTCCACCCTCCAGCACAAAGGCTGAAGCCCAACCTCCTGAGAAAAACGGTCGAGTCGAGACTCAAGTTAAAAAAAAACTCGAAAAACGACAAAAAATAGATGATAAATGCGCAAAAAAAAGGAGAATTAGTATCTGAGCGAGTAGCTCAGGGGGATAAGAAGAGGACTACCAAGTGGAAGGTCGCAGGTTCGAGACCCACCACTGGCATTTTTCTTTCTTTGTCTTTGTCAGGATTTTGAGAAAATTTAAGAAGTGTCTGGTCTTGAACCAGCGACCTGCAGCTCCACAGGCAAATCCTTAACTCACTGAGCTACAGATCAGATAAAAAGAAATAAATTCGTCGTCCCTTTGACATCGTAGTTCGTGAAGTGACCACATGGGCAGAGCCAAGGCGGAGTCTGGGTGGAGTCAGGGCGGAGAGTAGGCGGGGAGGTGGGTGGCGGCCTCCCCCCTCTACTCCCCCACCACCCACCACACCTTCCCCCGCCCGACGAGTTCTTCGAGTCTCCACGAGTTCTTCGAGTCTCGACTGGGTTTTCCCGAGTTTCTGGAGTTTCCACCAGGTCAGAGGCAGAACAAGTTGTCATGAAGAGGTGTTGAAGTCGGCCAGGATGGACTGACTTTTTACAGCGACTAGAAGGAAGACGACTAGAAGAGCAGGTCTTTAACCACCATCCATAAAATCCATGGAGTCGCTCCAGAGAAATGAAGGGAGGTCAACTTTTATCAACCTCCATCCAGATGTTCAACTTGATATCTTTACTTTGACATTTTTAGCACCACAAACCTTTAGTATCACACTTTATTATCATTTATTAGGACTTTAATGGAATCCACCAGCAGATTTAGTTTTTGTTGACAAACTTTATTCTTGTCATCGTGGGACTGCAGTATTTAAAACTGTTCCTTCTATTTGACCTCATGTTTATTAGTTTTAGTGGAGAAAGTTATTTTAGTTGTCGATTAGTCTCTTAAAAACCAAATAATAAATTGGATTAGTCAAGAGGTTTAAATTTCTTACTTTGTCATATTTTAAGTATGACAAAAAATATAAAAATAAAGTGTCTTGAGACAATTTGACCTGTAATTGGCGTTATATAAATAAAATTGAATTCAAATTGTATGTATCTTGTAATGTTGGAGTAATTCAGCCATATATGTTGGAAAACACATTTTCTTTGTCCATTAATCTGTTGATTGTTTTCTCCAGTAATTCATTTCTTGTTTTGGTTTATAAAATGTCAAACCCAAATATATTCAGTTTACTGTCATAAAAACCAAAAAGATTTACATTCATGATGCAGGAATCAGGCAGTTTTTCACTTTTTATCTTAGTTTAGTCAGAAAGATAGTTGATAATGTGTGAATTGTTGCAGCTTGTGAGCCGTAGAAGGTTTTAATCTTTGGGGCCGAGTGTCAAAAAACATTTAGAAACCAACATCAACAAAACACTCAAAGATTTGAACATCATTTGCATGACAATGTCTAATTAAAGGACATTTATTTCCAACGTAAATGTGTGATATTCATCCTCTGGAGCTTTCTCTTCACATCGTCTTCCACCTGGACTGGTTTGGTCGGGAGCATGTGCAACAAACATTTGAAAAACTGCACTTTAACATCAATGAATGACACTGAAGTTTAATCTCTACATAAATGAGACTGAGTCTGGATGTGCTGCTCTGTCATTAACTCCTAAGTTTAGGGAAAGTTCAAACAAAAGAGGACAGTTCAGATAAGACTTGAGAATGAGCTTATTTTGAACAAACATCTCAGACTTTCTGAGCTTCAGCACCTACAGCAAGATATTTTAACAACAAGCAACTCAAGAGATCCAGAAGTTGGAGAGAGTTAGCTTTAGCTGAGCCAAAGAACATGTGGGACGCTAACCTAGCAAACATTTCAGACTTTTCTCTGTGAATTCTGAGAAATAATTTCCTATTTAATGACAGAGCTACACATCTTAACTCAGTCTCATTAAAACAGACTCTAATTCAGTGTCATCCATCCATATTAAAGTGCAGTTACCCAAAATGTTTGTTGCATGAGCTCCAACAAAACCTGTCCAGGTAGAAGGCCACTTTGACAAACAGGAAGTGGAAGATTCCAAGCAGATTTATAGAAGGGGGAACCGGACTGTACTAAGTGTGGTCGAGTATAGAGGGGTGTTTTGTGGGTTTTTAAGGCTGATAATGATTATTAGTGAGACATTTGGAGTAGATATTCATTTGCAGTAAATGAAAGTATTTAAAATCTTGGAGTTAAACTTAGAAGAACACAAACTCTAACAGAAAACTTTGTTGATACGTTTTTGTTTTGTTTACAGATGTTAAGTTAAAGGAGTTTTATTTGTGACGTATAACCAATCAAATCACTCCAGAAGACAGAGCGACCACAGGTAGATTAAGGTTCAGAGCAAAAGTAGCGGCATTTTTAAATGTATTTATTACCGTAAATCAGTAAAAAATAAAATACTGATAATCAGTAAATCAGCCAGCCCACAATTACTACAATTCTACAATGTATGTCTCTTTCCTTTGACTTATTTGTACAATATACGATGTATATGATGGTGTTTTTTCATACCGAAGGCTATACTGGGCTGCTGCACTTCTCCTCTGTTGTTTTCTGGATTGTACTCAGCTGCATGCCTTCGTCCACCCGGCCTCCGTTGACTCGTCCCGCCTGCCGTCTCTGGAGCTGAAGCTGGATTGGAACAGACCAAAGTACAGTCCAATCACGATGCCAGCTGCCTCTCAAAAGGCTCCTTCATCTGGCAGGTGGCGGCACTTCTTCTGAGGGGAAGCTGAGCTGGCCCGGCAGAACTTTGGAGATGTGTTCCAGTGGTTGGTGGATGTGTGGGGAGATAGAGAGGGACCTTTGAATTGTTCACAAAGGAAAACAGGGAACCCATTGGTAGTTTTAGTTTAGGGTGCTACTGAGGTGTGTTTTTGGGTTTTAAGAGGTGAACAGGAAGAGTTTTTTTTCGTATTGATTATCTTTTACTTTGTTCCTGGTTGGAATGCCCATCAATGTCAACGTGAAGTTCACTTTTAGTTCTGTTTATTTATTTTTATTTTACTAACACCCATTTGCTTTTAACCCCCTCACATGCTGTGTTGTTGTAAACTTACTC